>NW_027632956.1:13134836-13196589 GCF_902686455.1 Sciurus vulgaris | reverse complement strand
GGCTTGGACATGTTTGCTTCTCTGCATAAAATTTCACTAATTAAGACATTAGGTGATCATGTGTTGTATCTCAGAGTAACCGTTCCAGCGCAGGCCATATAGCCCATCTGGGAGAGTGCCTGCCTTGCACACTTCAGGTCCGGGTTCGAGTCCCCAGCACTGTGGGTTTGTGGAAATAACAAAGGAAACCAAATCTGAACCTCCCAACCTTCCATGTTCTCTTTTCCTTTTCCTTTCTTTCCTCCTCTCGTCACAAAATGAATCAACACTCTAAAACAGCACCAATTTCTCATGCAACCCAAATCCACCAACAGCATCAGCAGACAACTGTGATCCAAGAGAGCAGTGCTCAACAGTCACCTGCATTTCCTCAGACTACTTGTTCCATGAAGTCTCTCTACACTCCTTAGGACAGAGATCATGGGCCTCTCATTATTACGCTAATATGAATAATATTTCTGCACCTTCTTCAGCTGCACATTGTGCACAGGTTTTCAAGAACTACATAATAAAACCGCAATTGTACCTGGCACTCTCCAGGCTTCGTGGCCCCACTGCCATATTCTCTGCCAGTGAAGGGGCTTTCATGCCAGAGCACTTTCCAGCTGTTCCACATGGTCTAAAATTAAGCCAGGATGTGAACACGAAAGGCAGCTGCTCTATTCCTTGGAACTCCTCTCACACTATTGCTTTGCAGAGGCTTGCCTTTGATTTCTTGGTGAGTAAAGTTAGGATAAGGGTATGAATCCATGTTAGCCTGCATTGATAACATTCAGGAGTTTCACAGGCCTTTTACATCCCACTCACTCAATATTATTAGAGCTCCAATGTGAAGAGCAATGGAGCCCTTTGGTATTCTTTTGTAAATATTGATGGACGTCCATAAAAGAAGCAGTGCCTGGATTAGATTTGCATAGCACAGTATTACCTGGCTTAAATTGTAAATCATGGAAGATGGTGCTGTGAACTTAGTATTGCCTGCACTCATGTGTTCTTGTGCCAGAAAAAAATAGCAATCAACTTTCGTATATTCGACTGTCTCTTGAGAGCAACAGAAAAGAGACAGGCACTTGCAAGTTCATTGTTGTTCTAAAAGTGGGAATGAGGATCGGTATTCATGGTTGCATAGAGAATGAGCGGACAATAACTACTTCCTGTTTTGGTAGTGTATTTAGAACTTGAACATATGTTGTGGAGTTTGAGGGTTGACCATGATTCTTATCGATTTTCATCAGGTGATTTCTCTGTAGTTGTGTTCCAGCATCAACATCCTTCAGCTTTCCTGGTCCCACAATATCCTTGCTCTCCTCCTTTGAATATTCAGCCTGGAGGCCGTGAACCATTCCACCTTCAGCACCATTTATGATCAAGTCTGGTGATATGCCCTTAGAAACTGTGTCCATCATGCCATCACGAGGCTGAAAATTGGTCCCCAGGCTTGTGGTCTGCTCAAAACTTGTGCTGGTTAGAATCATCCTGGTAACAACCCACAGACCGTGGTGACAAAGGGGTATTTGTGTCTCATGAAGAACAACCATTTTGTGAATACAGATTGGCAATATCTCTGTATCTTGTTGTGGTTTGAAGTGACCCTGGAAAAATCCCAGCAGTTTACTTTCATGGTGCAGCCCAGTTGTAACTCAGGAGCAAAAAGAAGGGGACTGGCAGTTGGAGTGAGCACAGAACAACTGTCGTTACTTGTCATGTTCATCCTGCTGTCCTTCCAATAGGCAGAATAAATGACTCGCTCCTCTCTTCAGGTGCCACTGGAGGAGCCACTCACATTCACATGGAACATGGACATCCCAGGTTCCATCTGTCTCCTGTCCACACTTCGTAGGTCAGTAGGAGAAGCCAGACAGATGGAAAACGTTGTGTCCCATATCAAGGTTCATGTAAACTACGGAGAAGAACTGCATGCTTTACTGAGGTGAGCACTCACACCCCATCCCTCCATGAGGCTGGTAAGTCCCTAGGCTAGTTTCCTGAGTCAGAAGAAAACCAAGGTTTTCCTAGTCCTGGAGAAGTGGGTCAGAGGGCAAATCCAGTGGTGCCAGTGCTACGATTGTTGATCCTTGTGCCCTCAAGCACCCCACTGTCCCAACCTGTTGCACTGAATTGATGGGGCTAATAGCCTGCATCAGGAAGCAAATGAGCTGCCTGCCGGGCCAAATGGTGTGGCCAAGGGAGATCAGCGCCACTTATTGGACCTGGGTGGAAGTGCAAGCTCTCACACTTTAATGGGATGAGTTGTGATATTCATGGACCGTTTGCAATAAAGAAAAATTATGACTGTGCACAGGGCAGGGAGAAGGCTGAACTCTAAGGAGAGTGCACTCACCCACAGACACAGAGGAGACTGAGCAATGGTAGGTGAAGTGTTCAAATGCAGAGGACCCAGATGAGTCTGAGTAATGGTGGACAAGAGAATGAATATAAGATTGAGAACAGAAGTGTAGGTGGTGCATGGTAATAGTATTCAGGGAAAATCAGCAACTGTGCATGACAGGCACTCATCACAGGACTCAGAAAACCCTGAGCAATAGTAGAGTAGGTGAGGTTAAGACAAAACCCAAGGAAGGCTGAGCAGTGTTAGACTATATATGCTCACACACAGGACACAAATGAGGCTGAGAAATGATTGGCTAGGGGAACATTGCACATGGTTCAGAGAATAATGACCACTGCTGCATGAGGGTGCTCACGTAGAGGTCCCAGAGTATACTTATTGCTCCTGGATGAGGCTGAATCCCAGAGAAAACATAGCGGACAGGGTCCTAGAGTATAATGAGTACTCCAAATCAATGTTCATGGAAAACTGAGCACCTGTGTGTGAGGGGAAATAACCACAGGACTGAGATGACTATGAGCAATGGATATGAAGGGAGATTAAGGACAGTACACAGAGAAGACTGAGCATAGTCTGGTGAGGGGCACTCATCCACAGGACCAGTTTAGTCTGAGCAAGTATTGCATTGGGGAACCTGGAAGAGGACAGAGAGAAGATTGAGGAATGTAAGCTAAGGGGAACTCACCAAAAGGACACAGTAAGAAATGAGCATGGAATGGTTAGTGAACTGAGACTAAAACAAAAAAGCCTGAGCATTTTAGCTGAAGGACCCTCACCCACAGGACCTAAAGGAGACTGAGTAAGATCAGGTCAGAGAAATGTACCAACTGAAACAGAGAAAGCTGTGACATGTTAGGAGAGGGTCTATCACCAAGGGGTTCCAGTGGAATCAGAGCACTAGTGGATGAGGAAGCTCACACACAGGACACAAAGTATCCTGAGCAATGTAGATGTGGAGGGATTTAGTGAAGGACTCAGAGAACACTGAGAACTGGTGGGAGAGTGGTGCTGAACCAGAGGACTCAGAAAATCCTGAGCAATGATGATTAAGGGGAGATTTAGGGCAGAACACAGAGAAGACAGAGAAAATATAGATGATAGGTCCTTAACTCCAGGATTCATAGGAGATATAGCTCTTTTGGGAGATGACTTCTCACATATAGGTCTCAGATTTTTTTTTAACCTTTCCAAGAGTATCCATTGGACTAAAGTAACAGTGACCTCAGGTATGGTGTGAATAATCATATTTCATGAAGAATTTCCCCATATGATGGACAGTTGTCCATGACTACATTTCACACTGCAATTTGAATGTGTACATTGTTCCTGATTCTGCATTTCTAGAAGTTTCATGACTTGTTAAAAGAGAGCAGCCAGTGACCAATCTGAGAAGATCCTGAAAATACTAAAATTTATTCTGTTCATACACTGCTCAGAGGAATTTTAGAAATACCAGACATGTTACATCACTTATCAAAGCTCAGCCCTTTGGGCAAAGGTGCAGAGTTTGTGGAATGAGGTCCTCATTGCTATTGGAATTGACATCCATAAAATTTATCTTGTGTTTTCAAGGTTTACCAAGAATCCTGTCTGCATGCAGTCACCAAAATCCTAGAGCTTATTGGAAGGAGGAAGTATCCACATTTCTTCAAGTTTCCACAGATACTATCACCTGGATATACAGGTAAGGCCAGAGATGGTGTACAGACATTTGAAGGAAGGGAGCTCACCCAAAGATTTCACTAAGTAGCTTAGGTCTCATTGGAAATGGAGCACTTGCAGGTGAAGTGTGTCCACCCACAATACCAAGAGGGGAGTGAGCACTGGTGGTAATTAGGTACTCATCCACAGGACACAGAAGACACTCAGCATTGGTGTGAGAAGGAAGATTAAGGACAAGACCCAGCAAGACTGAGCACTGTCACAGAGAGCTTACCCACAGGACTCAGAGGAGTCAGAATAAGGATCTCCTTGGGGAACCTGGAAAAGGACAGAGAGAAGACTGAGAACTCTTAGGTTAGGGAACCACACTAAAAGAACCCAGTGGAGAATGAGTAAGGACAAGTTAGAAGAACGTGGTAACTAAAATGAAGAAGTATGTGCAATGTTAGGAGAGGGGTTATCACCAAGGGGAGCCAGTGGAGTCTGAGCACTAGTGGGTGAGGCACTCATCCTCAGTATTCAGAGTACCCTGAGTCATGATAGGTGAGGGGAGATGTAGGGTAGGAACCAGAGAAGACAGAACACTGTTGTTAGAGGTGTGCTCACTTAGAAGACACAGACGACACTGAGCAATGGTTTTGGAGTGGAGATTGAGGGCAGAACACAGAGAAACCGAAGAAAAGTTAGATGAGGAGATAGAGGAGACAAACTGTATTGGATGAGGATTTCTCATCAAGATGAATCACAACGCTTGTACCCTTTCAGGAGAAAAGTTCTGTTACTTCATGCATGGTGGAACAGTGGTGATGTTTCAAAACCTGAAGAACTCCTGAAACATGATGGAAAATTGTCTATGGCCACAATTCACACTGTCCTTTGAAGGAATACATTGAGTATGATCCAGAGGTCCTATGATTTTTCCTCTCTTCTCAAAAGAGAAGCCAGAAATATATGAGAGATGACTTTAAATACACTTAATTATATGGTTTACATTCACTGTTCTGAAAGATGTCAAATAACCTGGGCATGCTACATGACCCATAAAAACTCAGCCACTGGAGAAATTGTGAGGAAATTGTAGAGGATTCATGGTGTAATTAAGTTCTCAATGCTGTGTGAATTGACATCCTTTAAAATTGTCCTTGATTTTTCAGGCATTGTTGAGGAGTTTCTCTGCATGGCAGTTCCAAAGTCATATTGAGGTTGTTGGAAAAAGTAAGTATCCACATCTCTGCAATTTTCCATAGTGATATTGTACTGGACACCCAGATACGACTGGAGATGCTGTACTGACATTACCAGGAAAGGGGCTCACCCATATTTTCAATAAGGAAACAGGTTGCCTAAATCTCATTGGGGAGGGAGCACAGGTATTTAAGATAGTGCACTCATAAACCCAGAGGGTACTGAGCACTGGTGGGAGAGGGGTGCTCACACAAAGGCTCAGGACCCTGTGCAATGGTGGGGGATGTGAGATTTAGGGTAGAACATAGAGAAGATGGAACACTGGTGGGAGAGGGGCACTGAAAAATGGTGGTTGCAAAGAGTTTTATTGCAGAACCTAGAGAAGACTGAAGCAAGTTAGATGAGGTGTCCTAGACCACAGGATCCATAGGAGACAGAAATCATTTGTGAGAAGGTTTCTCTCCTACAGGTGTCAGAGTTTTGAGAGCCTTTTCAAAAGTGTCCCTCAGGCCAATGTCTCAGTATTTTGAGGGAAGGTAGGAATGGTGCAATGTAAAAGGTCTGAAGAAGTCATCTGTGATGATGAGAAATTAACCTTGGTCACACTTCACACTGTCCCTTGAAGGTGTGCATTTTGCCTGACCCAGATGTCCTAGGAAGGTTTTTCTTGTGTCAAAAGAGAGCAGCCAGTATCATATCAGAGAAGATTCTGAACCACTCACATATCAGAGAAGATCCTGAAAATACTTCAATATATGCTTTCCATCCACTTCTCAGATAGATGGTAGAAATACTGGTGATGCTGAATCACTCATAAGCACTCAGCCATTTGAACAACGGTGTGAGAATTGTGGATTATGAATGGTGCAAAGAGGTCCTCAGTGTTGTGGGAATTGTCATTCATTAAAATTGCCTAGAATTTTCAGGCATTAATGAACATTGATGAGGAGCCTGTCTGCATGGCAGCACCAATGGGCTATTGAGTTCTCAGAAAAAGCAAGTATCCACATCTCTCCACATTTCCAAACTCCTGTTATCCTGGACATGCAGATAAGGCCCGAGATGGTGTACTAACATTAGGAGAGAAGAGGTTTATCCAGAGAGCTCCCTAAAGGAATTAGTTTGCCTGGGGCTCATTGGAGAGTGAGCACTGGGAGATGAAGGGTATGGACCGACAAAACCAGAGGGGACTGAACATAAGTAGGAGAGGTTGTGCTCAACCACATGACACAGAAAGCCATGAGCAATGGTTAGGAAGGGAGAATAAGGACAGAAAACTGAAATGCCTGAACACTGGTGAAACAGATTTCCTGTCCCAGAGGACACAGGAGATCCTGAACAATGGTGTGTGAGAGGAGTTTAAACACAGTACCAAGAGAAGACTAAGAACCCCTAGGTTAGGAGTGCTCAAAGACAGGGCACAGGAAAAAGAACTGGTGGTCTGGAAACCTGACTAACACAAGTACACATGTCCCTAGTACTCACATAAATGTAGCACTCAGTCTTCTCCAGTTGTCTCCTCATCTGATGTGACCTTGGTGCTGATCTGTGACCTCATGGGATCTTCCCCATCTCCTCTGCTCCCTAGTGTCCTCTCCAAATGGTAGTCTGGGTACAGTGTCCAGCAGAGTGTGGGGCCCTTCCCATCCTCTCTCCTTAACTCCCATAAAGTTTGTGATGTCATAATGGCCTGGGGAAGGAGCAGACCCAGCTGTTTTTCCTACTAAGGACTTAGAGAGGGCGTGAAGTCTTCAGGACTGTGTCCCCCAGTGTAAAATTCCTTGAGCCTAATGACCTCTGCCTCCACTGTCTGCAGTCAGAGGTCTGAAAAGCCTGGCTCCAGTTCTGTTTCTGACCATGTTTTCCCTGGGTTTAGAAATGTCTGATTTGGGGCTGCTATGAGAAACCCAGGGTCACACTCTGTCCTGGGCCAAGGACAGAATTTGTCCGGGGGTGGAACTAGAGTTATCTCCTGCAGTCACTGGATACAGTTCCAAGAGCCTAGACCAGGGCTTCTGGCCCAGAATGAGGGACAGTTAAAGATGATCACTGTAGCTACAAGTTTCAGTTTTGCCTCTGGACTTTCTGACCCTCATAGATAGTGATGATTACATCACCTTCTGATAAGATAAGATGAATTTTGTGACTCTGATCCCAAAGTCTGACCCTAGAAAATCCTTCCCAATTGGCACACAGCCCTCCCTCCTCCCTGTTAATTTCCCTTGGGTCTCTCCTTGTGCCCATTTGGGGCCTCTCTTTCTAGTCTATATAGAATCATTTTGAACTGATTTTGTGAAAGCTCCATTTGGGCACTTTTTTGTTACTGTGGCACTGTTGGCAGGAAGAGAGGATAGAGGCATAGAAACTCATTTCATTTAGAGAAAATGTTTGCAGAGTGAGCACAAGAAGCCTAGATAGAAACTGTCCAAGGCCACAGATGTTGGTACAGACCAGGAGCTGCTAATCCAATAGAGATCATCAAGCACCGGCCCTGGAGGGAAAACAGATGCCACCCCAAACTGTACCCCACAACCCCTGTAATGGAGAATCTGGTCTGACCCACCAGGTCTGCTCCTCATCTTCATCATCTACAGGTTTCCTTTTATGGAGAGTTCACAGCCCCAAAGGGCACCTCATGCGAGGCACTTGTCCCCCTCTGTGCCTTTTCTTTCCTAATAATTCTCTGCTTGTGTCTCTGCTAAGAAAGACAGAACTGCCTCTCAACAGCATGTCAAGAACTTTCAGGACTGGGTTGAAGTCCTTTCTTTCTCCTGCATACCTGCAGGATCCCATCTGGTGGTGACAGGATTGCATTTCAGAAGAACATTGCCTGCTCCTGTGGGTGCCTATGATGTAGTGGCCATGATAGTGAAGTCACGTACGCCCCTAGTGTTCTGGTGTCCTGAAACACCTGTCAGGCAATGAATGAACCAACTCTGCAGCACACTCACTGCCCCAAGCTCTGCAATAGCTGGGACCTTGGCTCCCTCACCAGACCAGCCCCTATAAGGAAACCGTGCTGCCCAGACCAACCATAAGCAGGAAGGGGTGACCATATATCACCTGGGACTCCTGGAGGAGAAGAGGCTCCATCAAATCACTATGCCTATCTGGTTTTGCGTATGGACTTTTCCCAAATTGACTTAGTAGAGCCTGTGCTGAGAAAAGACACTATAGGAGGACCACAGCTGGGCACAGAAGGAGGTTTGCAGCCTGACCCCAGTGCACTTTGGTCACCCTCAGGTTTACTCTGTCCACACATAGGAAGGAAATACTTGCATAGAGCCTCAGCCTGCTGCAGGCCACCTCTGTCATCAGGATAGCTGGTGAGGGGGGCAGTTTGGCAGGCACGATACTAGAGTAAGGAAAGGGAATGAACCCAGGAAAACTGGGCAGTATTGCTATAGGACAACCAGGAACTGACCCAACTGCTCTGACCCACGGCTCGACAGATATACTTTACATGTATGCTTGAGTGAGTGATTGCTTGACTTTTAACAGGATTGGATGGACATATCTGGTTACAATTGCTTATGCATGAGACTGCTTATATATTGAAGGTGTTATCTGAATAAACTGGAAGCTGCTTCATGAACTTTGGAAGAGTACGTGTCTTTAGTCCCGCTGGTTGGGCCAAAAGAGCAAGAAGTGGCATGAGCCACTTGAAGCAACCCAGGTTAGGAAGTGGTGGTTTTCAGTAGGAAACATTAATATACAATAAAGGATAGCCTATTAGTGAAATGGTGCTGAGGATACTGCATATCCATGTAGTTAAGAAAGAAATCAGAACCTTATCTTACACCATACAAAGCATCAACACAAAAGGCACTAAAAATCTAAACATGAAACTGAAATCTATAAAATTGCTAGAAAATATTGGAGCTCCATTTACTAATCTTTCCCCATCCTCCTAAGATGACAAATATGATCTTTACTCTGATTTGATCATCACACAGATACACAGATCAAATTATCATGCTCTACTCCATAAGCAGGTGAGGTTATTTTGTTTCAATCTAAAATAAAAGAAGAAAATAATAAGCTTCTGTGGAAAATATAAAAAGGAAAAACAGAGGAAAACATTCCCCACACTGCTTTAGGAATGTTTTCTTGTCTATGACATGAAAAGGACAGAGGGCAAAGCCATAAATAGATGAAAATTTATTAAACCAAAAGCTCTGCACAGAACAGTGAAGAAAAAACAGAAAAAAGATTCTACTCACTGAATGGGAGACATTTCTTGAACATTAACTGGGAAAAGTAAAATATCAAAAATACATAAATAATCCCTAGAACTGTATAATAACAAATACCTAACTAAAAATCAGCAAAAGAGCTTGGTAGTTCTTTCTTATAATCCCAGTGCCTCAGGAAGCTACAGCAAGAGGATCACAGTTTCATGGAAATCCTCAGCATCTTAGTGAGACTGTAACCAACCTGTTGAAACTGTTTCTCAAAATAAAAATGGTACCAAATAATCATGGGAATAGAAAAAAATTGTTGGTTGCCATGATACTGGGTTGGGGGGAAGTGCGGTGCTGCTCCTCAATGGATGTGCAATTTCAATTATATAAGACAACGTACTTCTAGACATTTCCTGTACAATTCTTTGCTTACAGTTTACAATACTGTAACATGCACTTATAATTGTTTTTCAGTAAAGATAGACTATTAATGTTCTTAGAACTATGGAATGTGGGGAGGGAAAAGGGGATGAATTTAGATAGAGGAAGAGGAGGTAGAAGGCAGGTAAAGGAGGACTAGCCCATGGTGTTCTTCATAAACAGGATTCCTACTCAAAGTGGACCTGTTCTTGCTTGAATATTCTGCTATTGCTATCATAAATTTTTATTGATTTTACCTTAGTTGCTATGCTTCATAAGTGAGTTCCAAGAAGACAATGGACCACATGAATGAACATCACATATACATGTAACCACATGTGATGGGTTATGAAAAGTTATTTTCCTATAAGACAGCACCCCAAGGAAAATGGAGAGACTGTGTGGCTTGAAAGGAGGGAGGAGAAGATTGGCCAAAACTTAAAATTGTCCCAGGATATTCATTTCTGAAAACAATGAATCCTTGGGAAAAGGGTAGACACTGAATGCTGGGCCCTAAAACTTGACCTTCCTCCTTGCAACTTAGTCCTAAATGACAATGGGCAAGATTTGAGTATTCATTCTTCAGGGTCTGGTTGTAACCTGCCCAACTAGCCCCTGATGGTCAAAACTGTACGTGAAAGGCTTCCATTGATTACATTATCCTCATTATACCCTATAAAACCCAAGTCCTGTAAATAACAGGCATTATTCCCATCTGGAAAATGAGCCCAGACAGTACCCAAGGCCATGAAGGAATAAAGGCTTCTATGAATTCTTTGAGGTTTGCTTACCATTCTTTTGTGCTTACATTTTTGTTTCTTGACCAGGAAACAGATGACAGGCATCAAGTGCCCTTCATCAAGACTCTGAAAATTTTCCCCTTCTTCTGAAGTTCAGTTAAATGACTGCTGGGATCTGGGAAGTGACTGGTGATATGTCCAGTACCCTAAAGTATCTCTGAGGTCAGGGAACACCCATTCATGGCTCATGCAGTTTTGGTTTTTGCAACCTATGCTACGTGGACAGTGCAAGGACTTATATTGAGTCCTTTATTGGTGGTGGAGGCATCCTCTTTCTGATGTTCTTCCTCAACCCTCAGTACCTTCTCTCCACACCCTCCTCCTGATACCCCACAGGTCTCTGGATCAGAGACCTCTTTGTCATTTGGATACTGCATCTATTAGCAGACTAAATTCTCCAGAGATAAAACTGTGACTTTCCTTCTCTGTGTAGAAGAACAGCTAGGCACCCTGCCCTAGAACCCACATCTTTTGTTGCATGGAACCTTAGGTGTTCTCCCACCATTATTCTCTGGTGTCTAGCAGATAGGTGCCCTGCTCTGATACCCATGCCTTTGGATCACAGGAACATGGTGGTCTCTTCACCATTAAAACTGGTGTGATAATTCAATCTGTCTGATCTCTATCAGATAGGCGCCCTATGCTGAGACCCCACTGATGCTCCCTGTCGCAAAGTCTGATTATCTCCTCAGGGCCCGCCTGAGGAGAATATGGAGCCTGAGCAGGATGATGAGTGTCAGTGGCAATGGAAACCCACCAGAGCCGGGAGGTCTGTCAGCACACGAAGCACAGCAGGAACTCGTTTATTGAGGAAGTTACACAGCTTTTATGTAGGGTGGGGGCTAGGTGGGAACCAACTAGCTTAAAGGTCAGCAAGGCCCGGGTAATCACACAGGGGAGAGTCCCATAAGACTAAATGGCAAGCACGAGCTGATCACGTTCACAGAACTGCTGCTAACCAATCCCTGACAGTAGGGGGTGGAGATGAGCAGGCCAATCAGGGAGTTGCTGGGTAAGAACACATTTTTCAGTTTCTGGGGGAGAGTGACAGCACAAAGATATCTGGGTAAACTGTTGGTGGATCAGGCAGTGCCATGTATGAGGAGGAGGTTGCCATGAGAGTGCAGCCGCCATTAGGGTGCATCCCCTACACCCCACCTCTAATCTCATGGGACCCTGGGAGTCCCTCCACCATTAAAATTGGGGTAAAGACTTTCCTTAATTTCTGGTGGCATTGTCCATTTTGTTGTTGGAAAGAATCCAGGGAATGCTATAGTTACAATCTGGCACCCCATTCACACCTCTCCAACATGGGAATCAGTCTATTCCATGGGATTCTCCTCTGGGTTGTTTCATTAGTAATTTTAAGTTCCTTTACTTCCAAACTGATCTCAAAATCAAACACGTCATTAAGGTCAGCACTCAAATTTGACCACAATACAAATTGGATTATCTGTACCATTGACCTAATATGAAGATTTGATCAAGAAATTCTCCAAAAATTAAAATATTATTTATCACGAAATGACATATGGAGTGAGGTACCAGCCCAAAATCATGTAAAAAATGTTATTTAATATGCTTACCCTCAACTGACAGATGGAGCAAAAATTTAAACTGTTTATCACTGAGAGAGAGAAAATTAACCCTAATCAACAACAAACAGTGACATGTCTCAGTAAGGAGTGTAATATAGCAACCCCATTCCTCAAAATAGTGGGTGATAATGTTTCATAATCTTCTGCATCCAAACCTGACCTGATTACCAACCAGGGAAAAAAGAAATAAAAATCCCTAAGCAGCAATTTACCTTGCCTAATCTTGCTGAAGCCTACATTGGAATATAAACTGCATAAAATAGTAGACTCAGTGAGGGACCAACCTAGGCTGAAGAAAAAAAATGCCCATTTTAAGTTCCTCCTAGACTGCAACAAACACACACACAAAATGGTTTTAAGACTTTCTTTCTCTCTCCCTCCCTCCTCTTTTGTTTTAATTTTAATAAAATTTTTAGCACACAATTTTGATCCTACATACCTAGGTTAATGTTTTCTTATTAGTTCTATTTTTATTCAACTCTAGAGTTAGTTTTTCTTTTAAACCTCTATAATGTTGTAAAGAAGATTCATCTGCAAAAATTGCAAGGCCTTTGCTTTTGTGTTATGTGTATATTATGCTTTCTGCCTATATACCTGCACGTGTCCATATATCATGTACATATCAAACTAGCCAAGAGATAATAGGTGTCACAAATTAAAATTTAAAAATTGATCCAGGTACCTTTAATTTACATGATTTAAAAGGGTTCAATTTAAATTGGGTAAACAAATGAAGCTAAAATGTCTTTAAAATTACTTAATACACAATTCTCTCCAGGTAGTCAAACTAATGAAATATTGATTTTTTTTAAATGTCTGATATCAATTGTTTCTAGAACTTATGTTGAATGGAAAAATGATGGCAGATGTTGTTCAATACACTTCTCTGATATCTTGGTTTTAGAGTAAAGTAAATAAATTAGATTTGACATGTATAGGATTACTTAAATGCATTTGTTTTAGAAATCTGATTAACAAAGTTAAAATGTTGTTAAATAACATTGATTACTCTAAAGTTCCTGAATTCCATAGGGTGATATACTTAAACATTGTGTGTTCATAAATTGGTAAACAGATATTGTTCCATGTACAAGGTGTTGGAAATTTTCAAATGAGTTTCAGTTACAGTACTGTATATAACATAAAGTATTTCATACTATTAAAATGGAATAATTTCTCAAAATTCAGTAATTTCATAAGTGTTGTTCCAAAATGTGAAGAAAAAAAGGATCAGCAGAGAGAAAAGAGAAAAAGGTTCTAGGTACAGAAATACTCTTAGTAGAAGGGAGAAGAAAATGTTTCTAGGTAAGAAAGTTCTTGTGTAATGAAATATATGAGGGTCTAAGTAAGTGTCAAGAAAGTCTGTGTGCAAGTAAAGGGTAAATTTCATAAAGTTGTTGTGTAGCTAAGTTAATGATCTGTATGTGAGACAATTATTTAAAACTACTTAAGGTATTTTCTAAGATCAAATACTGATGTACTGATGTAAACCAGAATTTAATCCACATATTGAACAGAAAAATATTTGGGCAAAATCCCAAGTGACACCAGACCAAGATGAGTGGATTCAAAAGGCAATGCCACTGGGACCAGTGCTAGTCTGGGTGATGTTCACTCCCTCATGAACCCGTCCATCACTCCCAGGTTCAGTAGTCCTTTTGGGGACTTTTGGGGTTCAATTGACTGTGGTAGGACTTGGGTGGCCTTGTGGCTATGATGCTTTTTGGGGCCAAACATGGACAGTGCTACCTTGTCAGCAGTGTACTGCAAGCTGTCAGGCTTCATCAGGGTCCCTTTAACTGGAGGGAACTGAATCACCCATAGGCCAGGGTGTCTGCACCCCCAACACACACAGACTATACTGCTCCTGGCTGAAGAAGTATGGATCACATTTCCTGAAAAGAGTAGCCACATGGGATGTGCCTCTTACCTCTTTACTCTTACCATTACTGCTGTTCCAGTGCTTAACTTGAATCATCGCCCCAAGCAGCCAGGAGCAGAAGTGTCTCTGATGACCAAGGGAATCCTGACATCACCATGCTGTCATTTTATCTATTTGTTATGTCAGGTGGTATCTGCAGAAAATCCAGGTTATCACAGCAGACACTCATTTGGACCCATATTGCCCAAGGCCCAGAAACACCCCCTGTGGTGATAAACAAATTGCACTCTCCTACATGTTCCTGGAATTTCCTCCCACTTCAATCCCACATTGCAGTATGCAAGCCCTTTTGACAATGAATATCCTAGCGGTCTCCTTATTTTCTATCATTTCACAGGATCACTGTTAACAAACTTAGGCATTTCTTTGAGAAGACTTGAAACCAGGGTAGCAGGATATTGAGGATGGATGGTTCAATGGAATTAACTTTCAAATCCTAAGCTCAGTGCAATGATATTTGGAAGGTTTGCTGGAAACACAACCACAGGAAGGATGAAAATTTGGTGTTGATTTATTTTATTTTTTTGAAAACATCATGTGGTTTTTATTTATTTCTTATTGTAAACAAATGGGATACATGTTGTTTCACTGTACATGGAGTAAAGGCAACCATTTGTGTAGTCATAAATTTACATAGGGTAATGTTTTTTGATTCATTCTGTTGATTTATTTTTTTAATTCTGCAAGCACAAGTTGTACCTGGGCTGACTGATCCAGTGAGCCATCACTTCTTCCTTTTGCATATATAAATTTACAGACAAAATCTAGCTAAGATGCATAGGCCTTCCCTAGTTAGGAAACTGACTTTGTCCTGGATGACTTCTTTATTCTGGCGCTCTCATACCTGAGATAATTGGGAAGATCAAGCACCTCCACTGGGCCATTTGTTTTGCCTGGATATCAGCTGGTTAGAAAATTTGAAAGAAAATTTCCAGGAGGAGGCAGTGTGGTACAAATAGAAATTGATTGTGGTTAGAAAGGCTTGGGGTACATGTTTGAATGTACCCAAAATCTTTTTATATAATAACGACCTAAGCACAAAATGTTTCCCACATATGACTGCCTCTATTCTTACATTAAGCCACCATGGACCACCAAAAAAATTGTCTGATCAGTTTTTGACTACAACCATTTTCCACCTTAAATAGATAGGGGTAAATTATTTTCTCATGACCTCCACTCTTTAAGACTTGTTTTTTCATGCAACTAAAAATTCTGGCAGAATTATTTTTTAAAATAAAATTGAAAATTCCTTAGAATCTGTTTGATTTTGCTTTGGGAAGGTTTTCCAGCCAAATATTTCACAGCATCAGACTGGAAAAGGATCCAGTCTCCTACCATACTCATCCTCTTAAGATAATGCCAACCATTCAATCCATCAACATTTCCTCCTCTGTTAAATCAAGTGAATACAACACAGTTGGAAACATAGCACTTTGAATTGGAAGTTCATTGCAATGAGAGTTTTTAACATGACACTGTGTTATGAATCAGCAGTGTTCCCCCCGTGACCTGGAATTTTTTAGAGACGGCATCCTAGAGATGAGACAACAATAAGGAAATCTTATGTTATATGATACAACAATGCTGAAGTGGTAATTTAATGAGCAATTTCTGGAAGAAGAAAGGTGCTCAAATATATTTAATGGCACGAAATTCTAAATATTAACTGAAGTAGAGTTTGGGAATTAATATACTTCTGGGGCACACTCCCAGGCTCTGTGCAAATGAATTGAACTCATACACCTTGACTGGTATCATGTTAATCTAAATGTCAGCTGGGAAACCTGGATGTGATGACAATATAGAGGAGTTTTTGCCTTGAATATTCTAACTATGTTGTGCTGTGCATTGGGAAGATATTATTTCTTTAAGGAGCTGAGTGAATTGATGCTGAATACATATCTTAGTTCCTGCTGATGTCACTCAGGAGACACAGTGGTATTAAAATCTTTTTTCCCAAATGTCCTTTGGTTTTTGAGATTGGCTTATCTCACTTAGCATGATATTCTCCAATTTCATCCATTTGCCTGCAAATGCCATAATTTTACTATTCTTTATGACTGAGTTATATTCCATTGTATATATATACCACAGTTTCTTTATCCATTCATCAATTGAAGAGCATCTAGGTTGGTTCCACAATCTGGCTATTATGAATTGAGCAGCTATGAACATTGATGCCACTGCTCTATGTAAATGTATGATTACACAAATGGTATGCCTCTAGTTCATGTACAAACAGAGAAACAAGATGTATCCCATTTGTTTACAATACATTTTTAAAAAAAAAACTTTTTTCCCTGTATCATTGAAGATCATCCTAAATTCGAATGAAGCATTTTTATAGACTAATATTGATTTGTTGGATGTTTGGAAGCCATTATTTGTAGTTTGGGTGAAGGTTATGGTGTTTTTATATTTTCCATGGTTCTAGAAATTTTCTTTTTTTGTGTGTTTTGTAGGCTAAAGAATGATACAGGAACACCTTTCCAAAGAACTCACATTTAAAGAATAAAATCAGAGACATTGGGAATGTGGCATGTTTGTGTTGTATATAAGAAAATTACAATAAAAAATAATTTTGTATTTTGGATAGGCTTTAGATTGTGTTTTTATTTTTTTCTGGTAGGTATCTCAATTCACATTTCTTTTATTTTTAAAATTGTCTGCTTTTGAAATTCAGGACTGGTCCATCATGGGTTTTCATTTTTGTACTATAGCAGAGATGTTTTTCTTTACATCTCTATTGTTGAAGTACACTCTTTATTTCTAGACCCATCATTCAATACTGCACTTCCAAATTTCTACTTGTTTAAGTGCTTGTGTGTAGGTGCTGTGGAGTAAGGAAAGCCTTTACTCATTGGGCTTATACCAGGAAAGCAAAATCAGTATAAGTGTAAACAACTGTCCCTTGCAAGAAAAAGAACAGGACCAAGAATTTGAAAGGGCATTTGTGTAATTGAGTTATTGCTAGCAAATATCTTTGTTTAACAAATGATCTCACAATTCCTTCCTGTTTTACTGGAATAGTAGCTTGATGCTGAAAAAATATCCTGGCTGTTTTGGAGACCATTAACAATGACAATTTTTTAGTGTCTGTTCACTGATGTTAGTTTTCATCTCCAACAACGTCCTGTTTTACTGCTCCATAGAAAGTTCATAGCTCTTCCCTTTTTTTCATATTCAGCTTTGAAGCATTGTAACATTCCTCTCTTTCATCATGATGCTTGCCACAAGATATTATGCTCTGGAAACTGTGCTCATCATGTCATTATCAGACCCTTGTTTTACCCACCACATTCACATTTTAGGAGCATCTTTATGGCAGGGTTTGTGGAAGTAGCATGTTATCTGTATCCTCCAGGGTCTGCTAAAATTGTCCTTGGCATTGTCCCAGAGGGGCTTCTGTCAGACAGGCAGTAGTCAGTGCGAGATGATAAACCCTTATGTCAAGACAGATTGACCAAGCATATCTGCCTCTATGTGAGTGGAAGGGATTCTTGCAAACTCCTACCAAGTGAATTTCAGAGTATAGCCTAGTTGTGGGTCAGCAGCAAAAGATGCGGGGTCTGGCAGATGGAGTGTTCACAGTACATCACTCTTCATTTGCTGTTTTATTTTTCTCCATCACACATGCTCAGTGATTTCCACTCTCCTCTCTGCTGTAGGTTTCACAGTAGCTACCCACTTCCACTTAGAAGTCCAACTTTACAAGTTCCATCTGTCATATGTTTGGGCATTCTTGGAAAGGAGTGGCACCTCATCAGAGTTTGTGGATGTTTTTTCAATTCAATCATCACTGAACCCATCAAGATGCACTGGAAGGTGTCCTGCTTTCAGCTGTCAACTGCCACCATTCTGATTGGTTTGTAATCCCATAGTCCAGTTACCTGATTGGGCAACATTTTGAGTGAGGCCAGACCAGGAGAAGCACATCTGGAGGGCAATGTCACAGTTGCCCACTGTAGTCTGTGTAATCCTTGCACCCTCCTGAATCCATCGATCCCTTTCTGGTCCAGTAGACCTGATGGGGTTCACTTGTTTGTAAGAGGACATGGGTAGCCATGTAGCCATGATGCTTGGTGTGGCCAAACTGTGGATATTTCCAACTAACAGGCCTGCAGGAGAGTGCATGCTGTCAGGCTGCAGTGGGGTCCCTCATCCTGGAGGGAACTGGATTACCCAAAGGCCTGTGGGGGAGCAGGATTGCCCATAGTGCCATGGGACTGCGCCTCAAACACCCTGGCTACTCTACTTCTGTTGTAAGAAGTTTGGATATCATTCTTTGCCAACATTAGGCTCCAGGTACTTGCTCCATTCCTCTTTCCTCTTACCATTACAACTGACCTGGCACTTGATTTGAAAGTTTGATGTAGCCAGGACCAGAAGAATCTTGGTCATCATGGGAAACTTGACATCATCATGCTGTCATGCTTATCTGAGATATCATGCAATATCTGCAGAACAGTCAGGATATCACAGTAGGCATTTATTTGAACCCATGTTGCCTAAGGTCCAGAAACACTCCTGCAGAGAGAAACAAATTGCACTTTTCCATGTGAGCCTTGAATCTCCTCACCCTTCAATTCCAATTACCTGGATGCCAGCCCTTTTGACTGTGAATATCTTAGCTGTCCCATCATTTATTCACTTCACTGGAGCACTGATAACCAAGTTATAAATTTTTTTGAGAAGTTTCAAAACCAGAGTGGCAGGATTTTAGATGAAAGTGAATGATGGACACATCATGTAAGTATCTTTCTAGATTTAATCCCAGTGCAATGATTCTTGAGAAGATTTTCTGCAAACACAAAAACAGAATTTGACAGGTTGTCAGATTTGGCTCCACAGAAATGTTATAGGCCAGGCTACATGGGCAATGACTGAACAGACTCCATTTTGCTCTGCAGCTCCATGTTATGTAGGAAATTAGCTTCTCCCATGGAAACACACCACCTATGCAACCATCATCAGTTACTTAGATGACATGTTTAGCAATACAAAATGACAATACTTATATGATAAAAATTGTTCTCTTTTGATTCTTAATTAATTCTCCAAAACAATGTTGTATGAAAATGGTGATGTCAATGATGATTGTGTGGATGTTAGTAACATTTCTCTAGTTTGTTCCTAGGTAAGTGTTATTTTGATCCACTTCCCCCATCTGCTAAGGATTTTGTGATGTTAGTTTGTAATTTTGAATCATAGCAACAGACTTACGATTGATGTGATTTATGGTATAAGAACCCCTGAAAACCTACTGTCCATGCTGTTCTCCCAATAGCCATTTTTGGGACATTGTGTGAGATAGTCAGTCGGCTGGCTTAATAAAGACTCTTGAATTTGGACTTCTCAGTGGTGATGGGTGTGCTCTTAAGTTGTGCCCCATAACATTTGGAGGGCACAGCAAGATCCTCACTGCCTGGCACATAATCACCATTCAGCACTGACCTGGAAACTCTTCTGAAGGGGAGAGGCTAAAGCATTTCTCCTAGGGGAAGGCCTCTAAGAAAAGTTTCTCATCCCAAGGCTACATGATCTGTGGAGTCCTGCCCCAAGACTGAACTAAATTCTCTGAGAGTTACCATTTTCTTTGCCCCAAGAGGAGGGGTAAGTGTGTTTCTGGTCGATACATATCTGGGAACATGAAAAAGATGACACAGTGTTACTTCCATGATCTAACATGTTTGCAAAATATTGCCCAGGCCCTCAGGTCAGGAATCAGGAGTGGCTACTTGTCTTAGTCTTTGGCATCTTACCTGTTCTGTGTTTGTTCATCTTTTTCCCTTTTTTGTTGCCATTGAGTGTAAGTCTCCCTCATGTTCTGTGTGTACCCCCCTTTAATGCATGTTACCTAATTTCCAGGAGTTCCAGAAAAGAACCAGAGACTAAGAAACGTGTTTTCATGTCTTTTCTCTACATATATTCTGTGAGAGCTATTGGCCAACTTTTGAGGTCAAATGACCCCTTCAGCATACTACTGACTTCACTCTCACCTATAAAATTCAACAAATTGTTTTTGGGCAGCCTGGATATCCTGATCAAGTGCCTTATATTCAAATTTGGATTGATATTCTCTCTGATAACACCCAATGTCTCAAATCCAGTTTCAGGACTCCAAGAAAAAGCACAAGGAGTCAAGTGCTATTGTGCTGACAAAATCTCTCTCAGGTAGCCAGGAACCCAAATACTTCTAGAGGTACCAGAGGAGTCTGATGTTTTCTTACTCTATCACTCTCTCTCATCATCACCTCCTGCAACATCCACCTTTCCTCCTTTCTTTCCACCTGTCCCTTTTTCCTCTACCTGACCTCTTACTGCTCCTTCTACCCCTATGAATTCACCCTATACTTGAAGCAGTTCTGACTATTATCCCAATTACCCTTCCCTTTACCACCCCTTTCCTTACCTCCTCTGTGTCACCAGTTCCTCCACTGCCCCTCAGGCAAGCCCCTATGCAGCCTGGCTTGGACCAACAACCTTTTATGGTTTATGTTCCCTTTTCTATTAGTGATCTTTATAATTGAAAAAAAAAAAAAAAAAAAAACCTTGCTTTTCTGAAAAGCCCCAGGGATCAAAATGTCTCCTAAAGTCTGTATTTTACACTCATCAGCCTATCTGGGATGATTGCCAACAGCTATTTTAAACTCTCTTCACCTCAGAGGAACAGAAGCATACTAAGAGGGAGGCTCTCAAAACTAGGTTTGTGTCAAATGACCAACCTTCCAATGAGCCTGTGCAACTTGAAACTATTTCCTTGTCCTCCTGACCCACCTGGGATACTAATGCAGACAGAGATATGGAGACTTCACATCATTATTGCCAGACTCTTCTTAGGGGGGTAAAAGCTACAGCATGGAAACCTACTAATTTGTCTAAGGTAAGTGAAACTATACAGCAACCAAATGAATCCCCAGTTGCACCTCATTCTTAGAGTGCCTCTAAGACTTATTGCTTGTACATTGTAGTTGATACAAAAGCTCCAGAAAACAGATCAGCATTAAACATTGATTTTGTTACCCAGTCAGCCCCAGATATTAGAAAGAAATTACAAAGACAGGAAGAATTTGAGATAAAGATGTTGTCAGAGTTGGTGAAGATAGTCCATAAGAATTACAACAAACAGAACCCACCCAAGGATAGACAAGCTATAAAAAAAAAAAAATCATCTCCCTTTGAGGGCTTTTGTCCTTTGAAGCAGGGGCAGCAGGAGTCGGTGTCAATGCTTCAGCCAGGAGTAGGCCTCGATGGAGGCCCGGCTGCGGTCCCCGTAGTCATACAGCAGCTCCTCCCCCACCGCGATGTCACGCGAGGCGATGAGGATGAGGTGGGGCACGCCATCCATGTCTTGCAGCTTGGTCTGGCAGTTCCCAAGCTGGCTGTGGTTGATCAGTCTTCCCAGGCGGTTTATCTCTTGGGTCGCGTCCATAGTTCTTTTTGCATACAAGTTGAACGTTTGTGCTTCCCATGCATGCAGTCAAAGACTCGGCACAGGTTTTAGAGGAAAGAGTCAAACGTGACCTAGGAAGCCGGGTGTCGCCTGCCTCCAGGTGAAGAGCCAGGACGGGCCCACACCTGGCGTCTGAGGACAGGCGGGTGCAGGGCCACACTGCCTGGACGGATGTCTCCAACCTCTTGTTCTCACGTCTCGACAGGCACCCCTCGAAGTGTACCACTATTTTTTAAACAGGTTTTGCAGTAAGCTAGTCTTCCCCTCTACTTTCCTGAAAGCTTACTGACCGTGGCTGGGGCTCGGCTGGCCGAGACGCTCTCTTCCACAGGCGTCCACTCTTCAGGGCACCTGGAAGCATCAGGGTGGGCAGTCACCCTAGAGGCGGGCAGGGACAAGCGCTGCTCCCTGCCCCTGCCAAGGCAGGGCTTCCTGAAACTGAGTTAATTCTTTATAGAAATGTGAACATGGAGTTTATTAAAAAAAAATAATAAAAGTTAAAAAAATAAACAAAAAAAGAAAAAAGAAAAAACAAAAAAATTTAAAAAATAAAGTGCAAGATTGACAAGTAAATTTTAACAAAATTATGAATAGTTTATGAATATAATTTGTTATCATATATCCTTGAAAAAAGAACTTAATCTAATTCCAATATATCAAAGAATACTATCTACAGTAATTAGAAAATACTACTAAAATGTTTCTCCTCTTTTCCAATTTCATATCAGTGAGATTTGATTTTCTTCATATAGCTATATATATGATGATATATTGTGATATGGATTAAAGCAACATATCACAACAGAGAAAGCAAAAGCAAATACAGAATACAGCTGTCTTCTGTCAAAATAAACTCTAAACAATTTATTAATGTGTTAAAAAGATCATTCTTAGCTAATTTTTTAGAAAAAATTTTCATAAAAATGTTGAACGCAGACCTGCGAAAGCTGGCGGTGAACATGGTGCCCTTCCCGCGCCTGCACTTCTTCATTCCCGGCTTCTTGCCCCTGACCAGCCGGGGCAGCATGCAGTACCGTGCCCTGACTGTGCCCGAGCTCACCCAGCAGATGTTCGACGCCAAGAACATGATGGCCGCCTGCGACCCCCGCCACGGCCGCTACCTGGCAGTGGCTGCCATCTTCCGAGGCCGCATGTCCATGAAGGAGGTGGACGAGCAGATGCTCAACATGCAGAACAAAAACAGCAGCTACTTCGTGGACTGGATCCCCCACAATGTGAAGACGGCCGTGTGCTACATCCCGCCCCGTGGCCTCAAGATGTCAGCCACCTTCATCGGCAACAACACCGCCATCCAGGAGCTCTTCAAGCGCATCTCGGAGCAGTTCACGGCCATGTTCCGGCGCAAGGCCTTCCTGCACTGGTACACGGGCGAGGGCATGGACGAGATGGAGTTCACCGAGGCCGAGAGCAACATGAACGACCTGGTGTCCGAGTACCAGCAGTACCAGGATGCCACCGCCGAGGAACTGGGAGACTTCGAGGAGGAGGAAGAGGAGGAGGAGGAGGCTTAGGAACTTCTCAGCTTCCTTGGTAAACTTCTTGTCCTCCAGCATCTGCTGGTGAACTATGCTGCTCAGGTTTGTCTGTCACAAGTTCACAGTTGATAAGAATGTGGATCCCCTCTAAAAAGGGCAGTATTCGCTTTCTTAAAATATCTATACTAATAATGCATGTAGCCCATACTCTCCAAATTTTTGTTCAGACTCTTTCTGAGATAGCAAGTTTCAGGATTTCATCTTTGAGCAGTATAGGTTTTCTGTGTCAGTGCTTTGAACAGTATGTGTGCACCTTTAGTGAAGAGATGTATGTTTTTATGTTCGCTTTCCTGAAGTTTAAAATAAAGATATTTCTCAAAAGCAAAAAAAAAAAAAAAAATGTTATTTATGTTAACATGAGAGGTGTTTTTAGTGCATAATTAAATGTTTTAATTTTTCTCATATTTTATGGCAAACATCAGCAGGAATCTATATAAGTAAAAATACTTGGGGTCATTAATGACTTATAAGAATTTAAAATGTGTTCCACGACCCAAGAATTTAAAATCCACCTCTGAAAGGGGGGGCATTTCTATGATTGCCACCATGACCACTTTTAATATGTGCTTAGTAATTTAATTGGTAGTTATTTACTTATATAATTTTAGGCAATCAGATTTTAAGGGACTTGAAAGTAAAACAAAATTAGATGTTCTTTTTGTTTTGAGTAAATTGTTTCTACTACAAGAAAAAACTTTGTAGATTAGCTTTTTAATTTGTGTTACTCTCAGAAAACTATGATAAATATTAGTGTTTGAAAACCCATGCAGATTTCCAAAATTGCATTTTTAATTTTTCACAAATTATTACAATAGTTTCGCTTTTGGAAAATTTCCCTAAATTTTATAAGTATGAGTATTTCAGGTTAGTACTCAGTAATAAATTAATAATTTACTTTTTAAATGGTGAATTTGTCTTTGGCAATTTGTATACTTCTATTCTCTTAGTATTTTACTATTTGTTTGAAGAGTACATTTCTATTTGAATTTTCTTCCTTAAAAAGGAAATGAGTGGGCCAACTATGTTTAAAGAAAAAGTGACAAGTTATTTACATATGCTGGCAAAGATTATGGTCTTTTTTAAAGAGTTTATGTTGTTATTTCCCTCTTAATTGTCCCCACCCCTCCTCTCTTTGTCAAATTGCATTTACTACACTTTGACCTACTTACAGAATGAATGGCTATGACAGAAACATTCATGAGTATTTGAAATGCAAAAGGAATGTCAAGGAACATCAAAAATCCACTTTTGTCTGGGAATACTCTGAGTGTTTTAAATTTTGCCTCTAACTTATTTAAAGGAAGCAAAGAAAATTTTATCATCTCACAGGTCAGTAGAAAATTCTGATTACTGCCAGGTACATGGATGCATGCCTGCAATTCCAGTGGTTTGGGAGACAGAGACAGAATGATTGCAAATTCAAGAACAGCCTCAGCAAGGTAGCAAAGCTCTTAAACAATTTAGCAAGACCCTGACTCAAAATAATAGCTCACTTGTAAAGTGGTCTTGGGTTAAATCTCCATTACCAAAAAAAAAAAAAAAAAAAAAAAAAGAAGAAAAGAAAGAAACAAAAGAGAGAGAAAAGAAATTCTGATTTTTCCAAGAGATAATACAATCAGCTTTGTTGCTTTTGCTATTTAATTTATTGCATAGTAAGTACATTTGGGGCTTCAAGTAAGTGAGAGTCAATTCAGTTTGAGTCTTTATATTGTAAATTGTTTCTGAAAATTCTACCCTTCTTTCATGGCCAATGAAAATCAGAGATCTAGGAATTACAATATAGTTATTTTCATTAAAAATGAATTTCATTTTTTTTCATTTTCAAATTTTTATTTCATTAAAAATTTGACTTGTTTAGAATCATGCAACATTTAGTTAGTTGAATTTGAGAGATTGTTTATCTAATTACATACCAATACCAAAACTCTGATTGTATATCAGCCACCTATTTGGACAAGCATGCTAGTTCATGATCTTCTCAGGAGCAGGAGGGTAAAGTATTGGGGGAACTACAACTGGCAACTTACAAAGCTATAGGATTAGCAAATTTATAGCTCTGTCCTTTACCAACTTATAACTCAGTCTTAGCATCTGAAAGATAAATCAGAAAGCTACCTTCCATTGTATTAATTACCAAAAATTATAGAAAATAATTTGTTGTACTTATTTCTTAAAGTTGGAAGATTAATAATAAAATTGATAATAAATAAAAAGGTGTCAGCACTGTTCCAGTTACCGTTAGCCATGATTTAACTTTCTGGAATTGCTTATGCAATATTTATCCAATGTAATAAACTATTTTAAGTTTTTTGATATTTTTCATATTTTAATCTGATATATGAATTTATGTCATATAAAGTTATATGTAATACTAATCTCAGCCTTAAAAAATTCTCATTTGAAATAAAATATGTGGTAAAAATAAATATATTTTCTTAATCTACCTTTCAAAATTGTTCCTTCTTCAAGTGATTAGGATTTGAGGCTTAGAAATGATAATAACTCTAGTGCTAATGACAGATAAAATTGGGAACTCTAGTCTTCATTTCTGGATAATTAGTGTATTCCATATTAAATTGAAAAAGGAATGGCGAATGTTTTGCACCATTTACAGCAATTAGTAATACTCAAAAGCAATGAGTTCCCTCAGTCTAAATTTATCCATGTAACAAGAAGAGTACAGAATACATTGTAATAGCTATTCCATGGAAATGGTTTCTGAATTGATTTCTGCAAGGAAATTTTCAGTAAAACTCAACTGGATTATAGATTACTGACCTAAGGATATTTAATAATAAAAAAAAAGATATAGCAAGTAAATGTTAGAATTAGGTTAAAGGTGATAATAATTTATAACTGTGGCAAGTAAAATTGTTTATCTCAGTGTCAGTGAACTATTTTGGGTTAATTTAATTTAAGCTATAAAATAATTTTGGCACTAAGACTTATGGAAAAATGTAAAGCATCTTTAGCTTTGATTAAGATAAACTACACATCTACACCTTATAATAGGTACATTCAGCACACAAAAGTAAGTAAAAATTTGTGGTCTCAGAATTACTATATTTAGTTTAATTATATAATGATATGCTGGCCCAAGATCACATGCACTCAACAGAATTCACAAAACCAATTGTGTTGAAGCTTCAAGAAGCCATTGAGTAGCCATCTCAGTATCCCTGTGAATGAAGTCATGATGAGGATAGGAAGTAAGAAATCCTCTATATTCCTAATGGATTTTGGTATATTTAATTCTTTGTTTTCTTTTTCATATTAAGGACTACATAGATCTATGTCAGTTCCCACAAGACCTACACAAGTGATATTGTCACTCTATGGTATTGGCCACTTGATGTGCTTCTTGGTTCTGCAGAGTAACCAACACAGATTGACAAGTGGTAAATATATATACATACAAAATGACTACATATATAATTACAAAATCGTGTACTGGTAACACAGGGCATACTAATAGTGATCTAAAACAGTTGTTATTTTTTATTTATTTTTTCAATTTATTTTTATTGTTAACAAATGAAATACATGTTGTTTCTGTTTGTACATGACGTAAGGACATACCATATGTGTAATCATACATTTACATATTGTAATGGTGTTTGATTCATTCTGTTATGTTTACCTCACCTCCCACCCCTCCCATTCCTCTTTTCCCTCTATACAGTCCCTCCTTCCTCCATTCTTGTCCCCCTCCCACCCCTCATTATGTGTCATCATCTGCTTATCAGCGAGATCGTTTGTCCTTTGGTTTTTTGAGTTTGGTTTATCTCACTTAGCATGATATTCTCGAATTTTATCCATTTGCCTGCAAATGCCATAATTTTATCATTCTTTATAGCTGAGTAATATTCCATTGTATACATATATATACCACAGTTTATGCGTTCATCAATTGAAGGACATCTAGGTTGGTTCCTCAATCTGGCTATTGTGAATTGAGCAGCTATGGACATTGATGTGGCTGAATCTCTGTAGTATGCTGTTTTTAAGTCCTTTGGGTATAGGCCAAGGAGTGGGATAATTTGGTCAAATGGTGGTTCCATTCCAAGATTTCTGAGGAATCTCCACAGTGCTTTCCCGAGCGGCTGCACTAATTTGCAAACCCACCAGCAATGTATGAGTGTACCTTTTCCCCCACATCCTGGCCAACACCTATTGTTGCTTGTATTCTTGATAATCGCCATTCTAATTGGGGTGAGATGAAATCTTACAGTAGTTTTGATTTGCATTTCTCTTATTACTAGAAATGTTGAAAATTTCTTCATATATCTGTTGTTTTCTTGTGGATATTCTTCTGTGAAGTGTCTGCTCATTTCCTTAGCCCATTTGTTGATTGGGTTATTTGTACTCTTGGTGTGGAATTTTTTGAGTTCTTTATAGATTCTGGAACTTATTACTCTATCTGAAGTATGAGTGGCATTGATTTTCTCCCACTCTGTAGTTCTCTCTTCACATTGCTGATAGTTTCATTTTGCTGAGAGAAACCTTTTTAGCTTGAATCTATCCCAGTTATTGATTCTTGCTTTTATTTCTTGTGCTATGGGAGTCCTGTTAAGGAAGTCTGATCCTAAGCCGACATGTTGAAGATTTGGACCTACTTTTTCTTCTATAAAATGAAGGGTCTCTGGTTTGATTTCGAGGTCCTTGATCCATTTTGAGTTGAGTTTTGTGCAGGGTGAGAGAGTGGGGTTTTCTTTCATTCTGCTGCATATGGATTTCAAGTTTTCCCAGCACCATTTGTTGAAGAGGCTATCTTTTCTCCACTGCATATTTTTGGTCCCATTTTTGTCTAGTATGAGAAAATTGTATTTATTTGGGGGTGTGTCCATGTCCTCTATTCTGTACCACTGATCTACCTGTCTATTTTGGTGCCAATACCATGCCGTTTTTGTTACTATTGCTTTGTAGTATAGTTGAAGTTCTGGTATTGCAAAACCCCCTGCTTCATTTTTCCTGCTAAGGATTGCTTTAACTATTCTGGGTTTCTTATTCTTCCAAATGAATTTTACTATTGCTTGCTCTATTTCTGTAAGGTTTGTCATTGGGATTTTAATTAATTGCATTGAATGTGTATAGTATGTTTGGTAGTATGGCCATTTTGACAATACTAATTCTGCCTGTCCAAAACATGGGAGATCTTCTCATCTTCTAAGGTCTTCCTCAATTTCTTTCATCAATGTTTTGCAGTTTTCATTGTAGAGATCTTTTACATCTTTGGTTAGATCGATTTCCAAGTGTTCTATTTTTTTTGAGGCTATTGCAAATGGAGTTGTTTTCCTCATTACCCTTTCAAATGCTTCATCACTGTGTATAAAAATGCTTTATATTTATACATGTTGATTTTATAGCCTGCTGTTTTGCTGAATTCATTGATAAGGTCCAGAAGTTTTCTGGAGGAGTTTTTTAGATCCACTAAATATAGAATCATGTCATCAGCAAATAGTGACATCTTAAGTTCCTCTTTTCCTATATGTATCCTTTTAATTTCTTTATTCTAATTGCTCTGGCTAGTATTTCGAGAACGATGTTGAATACAAGTGGTGAAAGAGGACATCCCTGTCTTCTTCCCATTTTTAAAGGGAATGCTTTCAGTTTTTCTCCATTAAGAATAATGTTGGCTATGGGCTTAGCACAAATAGCCTTTACAATTTTCACGTATGTTTCCACTATCCCTATTTTTTTCTAGTGTTTTGAGTATGAAGGGGTATTGTATTGTGTCAAACACTTTTTTGGAATCAATTGAAATAACCATATGGTTCTTATCCTTAAGTTTATTGACATGAGGGATTACTTTTATTGATTTACGAATGTTAAACCATCCTTGCATTCCAGGGATGAACAGCACTTGATGGTGGCACACAATTTTCTTAATATGTTTTTGGATAGAATTTGCCAGTATTTTTTTAAGGATCTTTGCATCTATATTCGTCAAGGATATTAGTCTAAAATTTTCTTTCCTTGATGTTTCTTTGACTGGTTTGTTTATGAGTGTGATATTAGCTTCATAGAATGAGTTTGATAGGGCATCATCCTTTTCTATTTCCTGAAATACTTTGAGAAATATTAGAATGAGTTCTTCTTTGAAGGCCTTGTAGAACTTGGCTGAGAATTCCTCTGGTCATGGGTTTTTCTTGAATGGTAGGTTTTTAATGCCTTCTTCTATTTCATTGCTTGATATTGATCTGTTTAAATTGTGTACGTCCTCCTGGGAGGAGCATAGGTCTCTAGAAAGTTGTCAATGTCTTCTGTACTTTCTATATTGTTGGAATACAGATTTTCAAAGTCGTTTCTCATCATGGTATGTATCTCAGTGGTGTCTGTCATGATATTTCCTTTTTCATCATGAATTTTAGTAATTTGAGTTTTCTCTCTCCTTCTCTTTGTTAGCATGTCTGAGGGTTTTTCTATTTTGTTCACTTTTTCTAAGAACCAACTCTTTGTTTTGTCAGTTTTCTGAATTGTTTCTTTTGTTTCAATTTCATTGATTTCACCTCTGATTATAATTATTTCCTGTCATCTACTACTTTTGCTGTTATTCTGTTCTTCTTTTTCTAGGACTTTGAGCTGTAATGTTAGGTCATTTAGTTGTTGAGTTTTCATTTTTTTCTTGAATGTGCTCCATGCAATGAATATTCCTCTTAGTGCCGCTTTCATAGTGTTCCAGAGATTTTAATATGTTTTATCATTATTCTCATTGACCTCTAAGAATTTTTTTATCTTCTCCCTGATGTTTTCTGTTATACATATTTCATTCAATAGCATATTATTTAGTCTCCAGGTGTGAGAGTAATTTCTGTTTTTTATTCTGTCATTGATTTCTAATCTCAGTCCATTATGATCTGACAGAACACAAGGCAGTATCTCTATTTTTTTGCATTTCCTAAGGGCTTTTTTGTGGCATAACATATGGTCTGTTTTCGACAACGTTCCATGTGATGCTGAGAAGAAAGTAAATTCATTCACTGGTGAATGGAATATTCTATATATGTCTATTAAGTCTAGGTTATTGATTGTGTTCTTGAGTTTGATGGTTCTGTTGTTTGTTTTTTGTTTGGAAGATCTATCCAGTGGTAACAGAGGTGTGTTAATTTCACCCAGAATTACTGTGTTGTGGTCGATTTGATTCCTGAAATTGAGAAGGATTTTTTTGATGTACGGTGATGGAACATTGTTTCAGGCATAAATATTTATGATCATTATGTCCTTCTGATTTATGGTTCCCTTAAGCAGTATGAAATGTCCTTCTTTATCCCTTCTGACTAACTTTGGCTTGAAGTCCACTTTATCTGATATAAAAATGGAAACCCCCACTGTTTTACTGAGTCCATGTTCGTGGTAAATTTTTTTCCCATCCTTTCACCTTTAGTGTGTGGATGTCTTTTTCTATGAGATGAGTCTCTTGCAGGCAGCATATTGTTGGGGCTTTCTTTTTAATCCATTCTGCCAGTCTATGTCTTTTGACTGATGAGTTTAAGTCATTAATGTTCAGGGTTATTATTGAGATATGATTTGTATTCCAAGTCATTTGGGCTTATTTTTGGTTTTTAACTTGGTTTGTTTTCTCCTTTGAGGGGATTTTTCTCTAAGGTATATCCTCCCTTTGCTGACCTCCATTGTTGTTTTCATTTCCTCCTCATGGAATATTTTCCTGAGAACATTCTGTAGTGCAGGCTTTCTATTTGTAAATTCTGTTAACTTTTGTTTATCATGGAAGGATTTTATTTCATCTTCAAATCTGAAGGTTAGTTTTGCTGGGTATAGGATTCATGGATGGCAACCGTGTTCTTCCAGAGCTTGAAATATGTTGTGCCAGGCCCTTCTAGCTTTTAGTGTCTGGGTTGAGAAGTCTGCTGCTATCCATATGGTTTCCCTCTATATGTAATCTGATGCTTTTCTCTTGCAGTCTTCAAAATCCTATCTTTATTTTGAATGTTATGCATTTTCATTATAATGTGCCTTGGTGTGGATCTGTGGTGAATTTGTGCATTTGGTGTTCTGTAAGCCTCTTGTATTTGATTTTCTATTTTATTCTTCAGATTTGGGACATTTTCTGACATTATTTTATTGAATAGGTTGTTCATTCCTTTGGTTTTTTGTCCCTGTGCCTTCCTCAATCTCAATAATTTTTAAATTTGGTCTTTTCATGATGTTCCGTAGTTCTTGGAGATTTTGTTCGTGAATTCTTGCCATCTTCTCTGTTTGGGAAACTTTCTTTTCTTTTTTTTTATTGTAAACAAATGGGATACATGTTTACCATGGTCCAGCTCTAGCACAGGAGTCCATTGGTTCCACACTGGTAAACGGGAAGCGGGGAGACAGCGTCGACGGTAGATGGAGAATGAAAGACAAAGACTCTAGTTCTGGTGCAATCATTACCACTTTATTGTGGGGAAGGCTGGGTTTATATACATTTTTCTTCAGGCTTTGATGACAGGCTTGTGACTAAAAAAATCAAAGAAGTTTCCAAATCACAGGCAGACATTGATTTTACCGAAAGATTGTGAGAAAACAGTAACCTTACAGATTATCCTTACCTAATCACCAGGGCTTGCCATTGATACAATAAGCTGGTCCATATATAGCAGCTACTGTGGGAGGTGCTTTGTGCTTAGAACTTGGGGAAACATTGTTATCTATAAGTTTTTGTGCCATGACAGGTTCTGCCTGTGCTAGTAAATGCAGTGTTTGATTTTCAACATAACAAAAACATTCTTCTGTAGTGAGGTGAACATCACAGAGTTTCAAAATGTGTTTTGTCTTCATGATGTTTTTCTGGAAATTTGTAGAATTATTCCCATCACCTCTAGCAAGATCCCCAGACTGAAGTGAGTAATATATTATTAGGAAAACTCCACAAAATAACATCCAAGCTAGGGGGCATACATCTTTCATGCAATCCTTTTAGGATGAGTCTTTGCAATCATCCTTCAGTGGAACTCTGTCACGCACTGTAAGGAGAGCCAGGCACCACCGCACATGTTGTTTCTCTATTTGTACATAGAGTCAAGGCATACCATATGTGTAGTCATAAATGTACATAGGGAAAAGTTGTTTGATTCATTCTCCTATTTTTCCTGCCCCCCACCCCTCCTACCCCTCTTTTTCCTCTATTCAGTCCTAACTTCCTCCATTCTTACCACCTTCCTTATCCTTAGCCCTAAAACTTACCCGAACCCTAACACTAACACCTCCCACCCCCCCATTATATGTCCTGATCCGCTTATCAGTGAGATCATTTGTCCTTTAGTTTTATGAGATTGGCTTATCTCACTTAGCATGATATTCTACAATTTCATTCATTTGCCCTCAAATGCCATAATTTTATCATTCTTCATGGCAGAGGAATATTCAATTGTATATATATATGCCAGTTTATTTATCCATTCATCCACTGAAGGGCATCTTGTTTGGTTACACGATCTAGCTATGGTGAAGTGAGCAGCAATGAACATTGATGTTGCTGTGTCTCTGCAGTATGCTGATTTTAAGTCCTTTGGGTATAGGACACGGAGTGGGATAGCTGGGTCAAATGGTGGGCCCATTCCAAGGTTTCTGAAGAGTCTCCATACTGCTTTCCATAGTGGCTGCACTAATTTGCAACCCCACCAGCAATGTATGAGTGTACCATTTTCCCCACATCCTCGCCAAAACCTATTGTTGCTTTTAATCTTGATAATCGCCATTCTAATTGGGGTGAGATGAAATATGAGGGTACTTTTGATTTGCATTTCTCTTATTACTAGAGATGTTGAACATTTTTACATATATCTGTTGATTGCTTGTACATCTTCTTCTGTGAAGTGTCTGTTCATTGCCTTAGCCCATTTGTTGATTGGATTATTTGTATTCATGGTGTAGAGTTTCTTGAGTTCTTTATAGATTCTGGAAATTAGCACTGTATCTGAAGTATGAGTGGCAAAGATATTCTCCCACTCTGTAGGCTCTCTCTTCACATTACTGATAGTTTCCTTTGCTGAGAGAAAGCTTTTTAGTTGGAAACTATCCCAGTTGTTGATTCTTCCTTTTGTTTCTTGTGCTACGTGATTCCTGTTAAGGAAGTCTGATCCTAAGCCAACAAGTTGAAGATTTGGACCTACCTTTCCTTCTATAAGATGCAGGGTCTCTGGTCTGATTCCGAGGTCCTTGATGCATTTTGTGTTGAGTTTTGTGCAGGGTGAGAGATAGGGGTTTAATTTCATTCTGTTGCATTGGTTTTCCAGTTTACCCAGCACCATTTGTTGAAGAGGCTATCTTTTCTCCACTGCATATTTTTGGCCCTAAAATGAGAAAATGGTATTTATTTGGGTTTGTGTCCATGTCCTCTATTCTGTACCACTGATCTACCTGTCTATTTTGGTACCAATACCATGCCATTTTTGTTATTATTGCTTTGTAAAAGGGTTGAAATTCTGGTATTGAAGTACCCCCTGCTTCGCTCTTTCTACTGAGGATTGCTTTAGCTATTCTGGTTTTTTTATTCTTCCACATGAATTTCATAATTGCTTGCTCTATTTTTGTAAGTTACATCATTGGAATTTTAATTGGAATTCCATTGAATGTGTATAGAACTTTAGGTAGTATGGCCATTTTGACAATATTAATTCTGCCTATCCAAGAACATGGGAGATCTTTCCCTCTTCTAAGGTTTTCTTTAATTTCTTTCGTTAGTGTTCTGTAGTTCTCATTGTAGAGGTCTTTCACCTCTTTTGTGAGATTGATTGCCGAGTATTTTATTTTTTTCAAGGCTATTGTGAATGGGGTAGTTTTCCTAATTTCTCTTTCAGAAGATACATCACTTATGTGTCACTGGCTCTTTGCAGTACAAAATCCATGGATATTTGTCACTGCTTGAGGCAACAATTTGCATGGGTCTTGTGGTTGGTGGCCTGGAAACTGAGGTACTTCTATCTTTCTATTTAGTGAGCTGCTTTCTTGTTTGTTTATAGAGGATAGAGGAAATGAGGTTTACTTGCTTTGAAAGGAGAGAGAAAGAGACTTTGCTTATCAGAGAGAGAGACTATGCTTAAGAGAGAGTTTGAGAGAAGGACAGACTTTGCTTAGAGCGTAGAAGAAGAGAGACTTGCTATGCCTCACTTAAGGTCTGCTGCTTCTTACTGGTGCGTCCTGCATTCTGTGAACTAAGGGTGCATGTACATAAGGTGCTTTAGTGATGTGTCTCAGTTCTCCGCTCTGCGATCTGCCTTCCGCCGCTGCCCCTACTCACTGCTTCTATCGGTTAGCCACTTCTTCTCCCTAGCTGCCATTTCACTGTCTTTTCTTTCTGCTTGCCACTTCTATTGCTAGCTGCTGTGTTTCCCTACTAGCTGCTGCATTCTTCTTTCTGCTAGTTGCTGCTGTGTGTTGCGCTGTCTCGCTCCACCTACACTTATATAACCTCCAGGAGGCGGAGAGCAGGGCCACGCCTCTTACGCAGATTAGCAAGATGCTAGATGTCTGAGCAGGCACAATTAGGAGTGCTTGAGAACACATGCACATACATTGTGTGCATGGACAATAAATCACCTGAGTGTGCTTATGTCAATTAACCTCCTCGCAGCTGATGTGATCAGCCGCCGTTCTGGCGCGGTCAACATGGCACAGCCCCCAACAATTCCCCCTTCTTTTTATACAATGAAAATAAAGCTGACAGGGATCCTGTCTGTCTTAGGTTTTCCACGGTAGAGCAACATCCTTACCTGTCATTGGACAATGAGGCTCTAGTCCTCATTTCCTGTCTTAGGTTGGTATGAGCTCCCCATGAATCTTACCCATCTTTGACTACCGATTCAGCACACCAAGCCATATACTGGGAGATTGTTCTGCTTCAAGGACAGCCATGGCCTTTTTATGATGACATAAGTCTTTTGACTGGCTTTGAGGCATTTGTAGATGTAAGATAGAATTAACACAAGCACACCAAAACCTATTAGTGTAAAACCTAAAAATCCCCAAAATCTGGTGCCAAACTATGCTGAAAAAACAATTGTTTCACCCTCTCTACATTATTCAATATTAACTCGTTAACCTTCTAGTCAGTGCACTTCCCTTTACTTATAAACCCTCCTTAAAGGTGAGGTATCAACATGAGTGATTAGAATGTGAGTTACCCAGGATGAAAATAAGCAGCTTGCTTTACTGAGAAAAAGATGAAAATCATCTGTGTGGCTAAATCAGCTTATGAGGGCTATGGGTCCAACCAATTCCAATTTGGGAATTCCCCGAGTGATGCAATCACTATCAGAAAAAAGATATTCCCCAAACTCTACAAGGGCTATGACAACTGCTTCCATTTTGTGAGCCTTGAGTTGAAGAGTTCTGTGCCTTGTTTCTTAAATGATTTGGTAACATCTTTCCCTCAACATCAGTAACTAATTTGCACTTGTTAACCCAATGTTTTCCCTTTCTGCACCTTGGGCAGAGGCCTGGGGTACAAGGTGTAACCGATTTTGCTATAGTTATCTCTTGGATTTTCTTTTGTTAGGACATTGTCTCTTTGCTGCTGTATATATGTGTATACACTCCAGGATCATATTAATTTTGAGTATCTATTGAAACATATTAGTCTTCTATTAGCATATCAACATTTCTACCTTGCTACTGTATTTCTGCGAGCAGTTTCAACAGCTATTTCTTGCCACTGAGTTGTCCAACTAGACATTGTCCTCCAGATAACACTGCTCTGCATAGCTCAGCTCTCTCCTACTTTTTCCCTTGTTCTTAAGTTTTCACTACCACTTAGTTATTCCTTTCTGGGGTTCTTTGTATTAGGTTTAGCTTTCTCCTAAATTTTTCCCTTGTTCTTATACTTTCTAAGTAATTGTTTTCTAAGTCATTACCATGCAATTATTCCTCACTTTGTTTTCTTTAACAGTTCTTTTCTGTTGCTATTAGATCCTGTTTATGAAGATCCCCTTGTGGCACATTGAGCAAATTTTGCTCTATAAACCGTGGGCTTATTTCTGTTATAGTTTGAACATATGATCATACAGTGGTTTCCTTATTTTGTAATTCTTCCCCAGTATTTCCTTCCTTCCCAGAGTTTACTGTTTTGGTTACCCCAGCTAACTTCTTTTGTAATCTCTCCCAGCTCTTCTTGTAATATATTTTTCATGCCTCTTTTTGAATTATCCTTTCAGACTGATTTCATGATATTTCTGAGTCCATCCTTCACTGTACAAAGGCCACACTAACAGTAGTACAAACACACAAACAATACAAAATACACACATTCCGGAGCTCCTTTCAAAGACATGAACTCTTGACAAACAACAAACACACAAAATCTTATTATTTTAATAATACTTGGCCAGTCCACTGGGGGTTACTTTACCCAGCTCCCTGTACTTGGGCCCTCTCCACTAGGGGTTACTTTACCCAGCTCCCTGTACCTGGGCACTCTTCGACCCAGCTCTGCTGGGGGTTACTTTATTCAGCTCCCTGTACCTGAGCCCTCTTCGACCCAGCTTCCTGTATACTACTTTAACTTTTCTTGACTTATTTTACTTGACTTGTTTTAGTTTTAAACACAAACAACACAAAAACACCCATTTTTTGTACTTCACTGTCATGTCCTTTGTGATCTTTAGTTTTTGACCAACACTATTTCTTTTTACTATCCCTCGTCCTTAAACTGCTCTGGCCAGAGACTCCTGCAAGGTTCCTACTTTCCCTGTTGTATGTATTCCCAGAGGCAGATCTTGAATTTTCCCTTACCCTATTACTATGAGGTTCCTCAGTTTCCCCACTATGCAGATTTCCCTTTTTTTCCTGTAAGGTGGTTGCTAATTTTCCTTCCCCATACACTCCCCCTTCCCCGGACAGGCCACCATTTGTCTCTGGCTCTTTGCAGTACAAAATCCGTGGATATTTGTCACCACTAGCAGCAACAATTTACATGGGTCTTATGGGTGGTGGACTGGAAACTGAGCTACTTCTATCTTTCTCTTTAGTGCACTGCTTTCTTGTTTGTTTATAGAGGATAGAGGAAATGAGGTTTACTTGTTTTGAGAGGAGAGAGAAACAGACTTTGCTTATCAGAGAGAAAGAGAGACTTTGCTTAAGAGAGACTTTGAGAGAAGGACAGGCTTTGCTTAGAGCTTAGAGGAAGAGAGACTTGCTATGCCTCACTTAACGTCTGCTGCTTCTTACTGGTGCGTCCTGCATCCTGTGAACTAAGGGTGCGTGTACATAAGGTGCTTTAGTGATGTGTCTCAGTTCTCCGCTCTGCGATCTGCCTTCTGCCGCTACCCCTACACACTGCTTCTATTGGCTAGCCACTTCTTCCTAGCTGCCGTTCCGCTGTCTTTTCTTTCTGCTTGCCACTTCTATTGCTAGCTGCTGTGTTTCCCTACTAGCTGCTGCATTCTTCTTTCTGCTAGTTGCTGCTGTGTGTTGCACTGTCTCACTCCACCTATGCTTATATCATCTCCAGGAGGCGGAGAGTAGGGCCACGCCTCTTTCGCAAAGATTAGCAAGACACTAGATGTCCGAGCAGGCACAATTAGGAGTGCTTGAGAACACATGCACATACATTGTGTGCATGGACGCAAAATCACCTGAGTGTGCTTATGTCAATTAACCTCCTCGCTGCCAATGTGATCAGGTGCCGTTCTGGCACAGCCCCCAACACTTATGTATAAAAATGCATTGGATTTATGAGCATTGATCTTGTATCCTGCTACTTTACTGAATTCACTTATGAGTTCTAAAAGTTTTCTGGTGGAATTTCCAGGTTCCACTAAATATATAATCATGTCGTCAGTGAACAGGGATACTTTGAGTTCTTCTCTTCCAATTCATATCCCTTTAATTTCTTTGGTTTGTCTAATTGCTCTGGCTAGAGTTTCAAGGACGTTATTGAGTAGAAGTGGTGAAAGAGGGCATCCCTGACTTGTTCCAGTTTTTAGGGGGAACTCTTTCAATTTCTCACCATTTAGAATGATAATTTCCATTTGCTTAGCATAGATGGCCTTTACAATGTTAAAGAATGTTCCCCTTTCCCCAACTTTTTCTAGTGTTTTGAGCATGAAGGAATGCTCTATTTTATCAAATTCTTTTTCTGCATCTATTGAAATAATCATGTGATCCTTAACTTTAAGTCTGTTGATATGGTGAATGACAATTTTTGATTTCCAGATGTTGAACCAACCTTGTATCCCTGGGATAAAACACACTTGATCATGGTGCACTATCTTTTTAATATATTTTTGTATGCAATTTGCTAAAATTTTGTTGAGAATCTTTGCATCGATGTTCATTAAGGATATTGGTCTGAAATTTTCTTTCCTTAATGGGTCTCTGTCTGGTTTAGGTATCATGGTGATATTGGCTTCATAGAAGGAATTTTGGAGGGTTCCCTCCTCTTCTATTTCATGGAATACTTTGAGGAGTATTGGAATGAGCTTTTCGTTAATGGCTCTGTAGAACTCGGCTGAGAACCCATCTGATCCCGGGCTTTTCTTTATAGGTAGGCTTTTGATGACCTCTTCTATTTCATTGCTTGAAATTGATTTATTTAAGTTGTGTATGTCCTCCTTGTTCAGTTTAGGTAATTCATATATCTCTAGAAACTTGTTGATGTCTTCAAGGTTTTCTATTTTGTTGGAGAATAGATTTTAAAAATAACTTCTAATTATGTTTTGTATTTCACTCGTGTCTGTTGTGATATGTTCTTCTTCATTCTGAATTTTAGTAATTTGAGTTTTCTCCCTCTTTCTCTTTGTTAGTGTGGCTAAGGGTTTATCAATTTTGTTTATTTTTTCAAAGAACCAACTATTTATTTTGTTAATTTTTCTGTTAGTTTCTTTTATTTCAGTCATGTTGATTTTGGCTCTGATTTTAACTATTTCCTGTCTTCTACTACTTTTGGTGTTGGTCTGCTCTTCTTTTTCTAGGGCTTTGAGCTGTAGTGTTAAGTCGTTTATTTGTTGATTTCTACTTCTTTTGTTGAATGCGCCCCATGAAATAAATATTCCTCTAAATACTGCTTTCATAGTGTCCCCGAGATTTTGAAATGATGTGTCCTTGTTCTCATTTACTTTTAGAATTGTTTTATTTCCCTCCTGATGTCTTCTGTTATCCATTCATCGTATAATAGTGTATTATTTAATTTCCAGCTATTGGAGAAGTTTCTGTTTTTATTCTCTCATTTATTTCTAATTTCAATTCATTATGATCTGATAGAGTACAAGTTCGTATCTCTATCTTCTTGTATTTGCTAACAGTAGCTTTGTGGTATAATATACGGTCTATTTTAGAGAATGATCCATGTGCTGCTGAGAAGAAAGTGTATTCATTCTTTGTTGGATGGTATATTCTTTATGTGTCTGTTAAGTCTAAATTGTTGATTGTGTTATTGAGATCTATGGTTTCCTTATTCAATTTTTGTTTGGAAAATCTATCCAGTGGTGAGAGAGGTGTGTTAAAATTACTTAATATTACTGTGTTGTGGTCTATTTGATTTCTGGAATTAGGAAGGATTTTTTTGATGTACATGGATGAGCCAATGTTCGGGGCATAGATATTTATGATTGTTATGTTTTGCTGACTTATGCTTCCCTTAAGCGGTATGCAATATCCTTCTTTATCCCTTCTGACTAGATTTGGCTTGATGTCCACATTATCTGAAGTGAGGATGGATACTCCAGCTTTTTTGATGTGTCCTTGTGCATGGTATGATTTTTCCCATCCTTTCACCTTCAGTTTATGGGTATCTCTTTCTATGAGATGAGTGTCTTGCAGGAAGCATATTGTTGGATTTTACTTTTTAATCCAATCTGCCAGTTTATATCTTTTGATTGATGAGTTCAGGCCTTTAACATTCAGGGTTATTGTGATATAATTTGTATTCTCTGTCATTTGACTCATTTTTGTTTTTTGACATGATTTGGTTTCTCCTTTTTGGCTATTCCTTTAGGCTTCTTCCTCCTGTTGTTGATTTGCATTGTTGTTTTTCATCTCTTCCTCATGGAATATTTTGCTGAGAATGTTTTGTAATGCTGGCTTTCTTTTTGTAAATTCCTTCAGCTTTTGTTTATCATGGAAGGATCTTATTTGGTTGTCAAATCTGAAAGTAAGTTTTGCTGGGTTTTAGATTCTTGGTTGGCATCCATTTTCTTTCAGGGCTTGGTAATTGTTGTTGTAGGCCCTTCTAACTTTTAGGGTCTGGATTGAAAAATCTGCTGATATTCTTATTGGTTTCCCCTTGGATGTAATTTGATTCTTTTCTCTCGCAGCCTTTAAAATTCTGTCTTTATTTTGTATGTTAGGAATTTTCATAATAATGTGTCTTGGTGTGGGTCTGTTGTTATTTTTTATATTTGGAGTCCTATAAGCCTCTTGTACTTGGTTTTCCATTTCATTCTTCAGATTTGGGAAATTTTCTGATATTATTTCATTGAATAGATTGTTCATTCTTTTGTTTTGTTTCTCTAAGCCTTCCTCAATCCCAATAGTTCTTATATTTGGCCTTTTCATGATATCCCATAATTCTTGTAGATTCTGTTCGTGATTTCTTACCATCTTCTCTGTTTTCTTCAATTTTTTTTCAAGATGAAATATTTTGTCTTCAATGTCTGAGGTTCTCACTTCCAGGTGTTCTATCCTATTGGTTATGCTTTTTATGAAGTTTTTAACTTGGTTCATTGTTTCCTTCATTTCAAGAATTTCTGTTTTTTTTTTTTTCAGTATCTCTAACTCCTTATTGAAATGATCTCTTTCTTCCTGTATTTGGTCTGTTAACTGTTGATTGGTGCGATCATTTAATGCCTGCATTTGCTCTTTCATCTCCTCCTTCAATGCATGCATTTACTCTTTCTTCTCCTCATTTTTTCCCTGATTGTTTTAATTATGTACATTTTCAACTCCCTTTCTGACATTTCTTCTGCTGTGCTGCCATTGGGTTTTATTGATATAGTATCTGGATTTGTTTGGGACATTTTCTTCCCTTGTTTTCTCATATTTGTTAGATGTCAGTGGGACTCTGAGATATTGCTGATTTCCTCTATTGGCTTATAGTGTCCCTGTAGATTTCCAGCGTATCACCTCCCAGCCTTCAGTAGCCTTAAATCTTGGAGGAACATGGTAATGCAGTCCTTCCAATGAAAGCTGCCCTTATCCCCCTACTGGTTCCAGGGCTTGGAGCTGGCTCTGTGTGGAAAGGCTCTCATTCAGAGGCCAGCTCTGAGAAGCTGGCCATGTGGAAGAAGCTCACCACTGGAATGAGCAAGGCTACCTGGGAAGACTCTAGTTGCCCTGCCCTGCTCTGATGTTCCACCCCTATCCAGGCCTGCCACCCAGGCCACGCTTCACCTGGTGTGGGAGACTCACCCCATTGCTGTATTTTAGTCTGAGTCTCTCAATGCTGCCCCTTCTTGAATCCTGGGTTCTGGAGTGAGAGGAGATGTAGTCACCCTCTAGTCCGCCATCTTGGATCGCCCAGGAAACTTTATTTTCAATATCAAATATTTTGTCTTTGTTGCCTGAGTTTCTGTCTTCCAAGTGGAGTAGTCTTTTGGTAATGCTTTCCATTGAGTTTTGTATTTGTTTTATAGTTTCCTTCATATCAAGGATTTTCATTTTTTTTGAGAATCTCTATTTCTTTGTTGAAATGATCTTTTGCTTCCTGCAGTTAGTCTTTCAGTTTATTGGCATTATCATTCATTGCCTGCATTTTCTCTCTTATCTTGTCCTTTGCTTCATGAATTATCTTAATCATGTATAATCAGAAGTCCTTTTCTGACATTTTTTCTTCCATACTTTCATTGGTTTCTATTAATATAATATCCAGATTTGTTTGGATCTTTTTTCCCTTGTTTTTTCATGTCATTCATATATCTTCCCCTCTAGCAGTGCAGATCTGGGACATTGCAGATAGCCCTATAGGCTTATATATGTATAGGTTTACAAAAGCTTTTCTTTAAGAGGAAATCATTATTAGCAGTGCCCAATTCAGACAGTACACAATCCTAGACAAAATAGCCCCTATGAGGACATTAACAATATTGTCATAATAAACAGAATGAGTTCAATGATTATCTTCAGTATAACAAACAGATTTGCAATAATGTCTGCAGTTTCTAATGGAGGACAAAAAGAATGTAAAGCAATGTAGGATGTAGCTGTTAATGGGATAGGAAAAGAATATATAGAAGTTCTAGATAATAGAAAGTGTGAGAGTATAATCAAAAAATATTGGTTGTTAGTATGAAAAAGGGAGAAAGAGTCTCTAAGAGATCAGGAAAACAAAAGGAAAAGAGAGCAAGAAAAGTAAAGAAATAAAAACTTAAAATTGTTCAATAAGGAGAAAAAAGAAAATTTACACTATAACAGTCATACAGTATTCAAACCTCCCAGTCTTCAGTAGCCTGATGTATGAGAGGTCCCTGACAATGAGCTTCAACTCTCCAGCAGGTGTCTCGGGATGGGATTTGCCCAACCTAAACATCCGAACTACAGTTTTTAGGATTAACCAAGATGGCTGCTCTGGTTTCCAAATGTGTTGGCAAATGGGGAGTTGCAGTTCCGGTTGTGGGTGTGGTCAGCTGGAGGTACTGGAGGCAGAGTGCGGTTGGTCAGGCTGGGGTCCTAGAGTTGGGGTGTGTTTGGTCTGGTTGTGGGATCCTGGAGGTGGTGTGCAATCAGTTGGTCTGGGGGTCCTGGTGATAAGACATAGTCAGTCGATCTGGGGTCCTGGTGGCAGGGAGCAGTGAGTCAATCTGTGGGCCCCTGAGGCAGTGAGTGATTGATCAGGCTGAGGGATCCTGCAGATGGGGCTCAGTCATTCTGCTAAGGGATCTTCATAAACCTGGCTGTTTTTTCAAAAAATCACCATGATTTCTTCTTGAAAAAATATATTCATGAATTTTATAACCAAAATATTTTAATCTATGAGAGGCATTTAAAAATGGAAACAGAAATGCCTATTCCTTGCTATTTAATGGGACCCTGGAACTTTGCCTGCTGCCACACAAACTTTTTAAAAAAACTATGGAATTATAGCAGTGCCACTGCTATGGGAATATGGAGACAAAGATGACTACATCTTAGAAGCGAAATACCATGGCTCTTGCTGAATTATTTTTCTTTAAAACCAGATGCTGTTGTGGATTCATTTAGATGGGGAAGCTACAGACTTTGGACAATAAGAATTCTCTGGTGCCAGTGAGCCCTTGTAGTGTACCCATCCATATCTTACAAAGAGAAGAAATATTGAAACAATTCTAAACTGCATAGGAAGCATTGGAAAGTCTATGGCACAGGGAATCTATCTCTGAAAATCAGTCATGACAAACTTCCAGTGGTGCAGAATGGAAACAAGGACAATGTAGAAGTTGATTTCCCCTGCTTCACTATTGGACTCACATCAAGATAGAGTTGTATGTCATCCCTTATCCCTCTCCTTTCTGTGTTGTTTTCTGTATGTTGGTGCATTACAGACACATGACTTAAACATTAGGGTTCCCAAGGAGTATGTATATAAATGGCCTTATACATTTGATGACAACTTCAAAAGCATACACTAGAATAATCACAGGGGAATAAATGGCAAAAGTATTTAAGACTTGTGAGGCATAATGACTTCTTCAGGACCACCCACATGGCCAGAAGGAGGATTCAAAGTGTCTCTTTGAAACAGGTGAGTTAACTACACCTGGGACAGTCTGAAGACCAGATCCAGGACGCTTTGATGTAACAATGTCCACTTGTGTATATGTCAAGGGAAGATGGGAAAAACTTGCATATCTGTGGGCCATTAGAACCATTTTGTGTGGGCTGCAGATATAGCTCATTTGGTAGAGTGCTTGCCTCAAAAGCACAAGACCCTGGGTTCAAATACTCAGCACCACAAAAAAATAAAAATAAAAAAGAACAATTTTGTATGAGAAAGGGCTTTGGGTTTGGAGTCCCCAAGGAAGTGACCTCACTTCCTTTGCAGTAGAACACACAGAACTTGGAAATCAAATCATGTCAAAAAACAAATATGAGTCAAATGACTGGGAATACAAATCATATCACAATAAGAACCCTGAATATTAATGGCCTGAACTCATCATTCAAAAGACATAGACTGGCAGATTGGATTAAAAAGAAAAATCCAACAATATGCTTCCTGCAAGAGACTCATCTATTAAAAAGTGTACCCACAGACTAAAGGTGAAAGGATGGGAAAAAACATGCCATGCACATGGAAACAGCAAAAAAGCTGGACTAACCATCCTCATTTCAGATAATATGGACTTCAAGCCAAATCTAGTCAGACCCTTCTGACTAGGACATTACATACTGCTTAAGGGAACCATAAATCAGCAAGACATAACAATCATCAATATCTATGCCCTAAACAGTTGCTCATCCATGTATGTCAAACAAATCCTTCTCAATTTCAGAGACCAAATAGAGTATAACACAATAATACTAGGTGATTTTAACACACCTCTCTCCACTGCACAGATATTCCAAACAAAAATTGAACAAAAAAACAGATCTCAAAAACACAATCAATAGTTTGACTTAATGGACATTTATTGAATATACCACCCAACAAAGAGCGAATACACTTTCTTTTCAGCAGCACATGGATCCTTCTCTAAAATAGACCATATTTTATGCCACAAAGCTAATGTTAACAAATACAAGAAGATAGAGACACTACTTGTATTCAATCAGATCATAATGGATTGAAATTAGAATAAATGAAAGAGTAAAACACAGAAACTACTCCAACACCTGGAGATTAAACAATATGCTATTATATGATGAATGGACAACAGAAGATATCACAAAAGAAATTTAAAAAATTCTTAGAGATAAAGGATGCAAATAAACATTGTATCATAATATCTGGGACAATATGAAAGCAGTACTTAGAGAAAAATTTATTTCATGGAGTGCATTCAATAAAAGAAGAAAAAATCAACAAATAAACAACCTTACACTACAGCTCAAAGCCCTAGAAAAAGAAGAACAGAATAACACCAAAAGTAGTAGAACACAGGAAATAGTTAAACTCAGAGCTAAAATCAACAAAATTGAAACAAAAGAAACAATAGAAAAAATTGGCAAAATAAATATTTGATTCTTTGAAAAAATAAACAAAATTGACAAACAGATGACTGAGTTTTTTCTACAATTTTCAGTGCACAAACCCTGTGCAACTCTGTGAGCCATTCCAACATTCTTCAGGGGGCACTCTCACACACAAAAAGGACCCCTAGGACAAGCATCATATAACCCCCTTACACAATTCATACACACCTCCTTACACAGCTCAACAGCTGCAAACTACCAATCCTAGAGGCTCCTTTTAACACATATCATAATATGTTCCATAAACATCAATGAAAACCATCCTTATATCAACAGTAGTACCTACTTGTGTAGACAACCTCAGGTAAATATCCATATATACCTTACTGAGTACAAATTATATATGTATACAAGACCTTTTTACTAACTACATTTCTATGCAGTTCTCTTTAAACACCTCAGAATTTCTACTCACCTCAGAGAGCCCTCACTATACATCTCAGAGAGCTCTGTCCACTCATCTCAGAGGCCTTTCTTGTACACTGCAAAAACCAAACTTATTCAGTTATGTGAACCTTCTCTCTCCTACCAAGAAGTCCACTGACAAACCTTATAAATCCCCCCTACACCTTTCAGAAGGCCCTCCCTACACACATCAGAAAGAGTTCCCTACACAAAGAGAACCTGTTTTAACACCCCAGAGAACATTTCCTACACACCACAAACTCATTCCCCTACACATCTAAATAATCCTACCCTACTCATATCAAGGGCCCTTCCTACACACCTCAAAGTGCCATCCATACACAGCTTAGGCGTGCTTCTTCCACACATTATTGAGCAACAACCAAACAACTCAGTTAGCCCTCCATATACATCCCAGGAAACACTCCCTATAAATTCCAGAGAGATTTTAATTCAAACCTCATAATGCCCATGCTACACACCTCAACCAGTGGTACAAGCATAACACAGATAGATCTCACTTCTATCCAAAACTCTCCATATTCATCTCTGTGTGCCGCATATACACAACTAAGAAAGCCCCCATCATTCTTCATTGAAAGCCCTCACAAACACTTCAGAGGTTTCTTATAGTATCCTCAAAAAGCCCTACCATGAAAACACAGTGTGTTCTCTGTACACATATCAGAGAGATCTCACTATTCACTTCAGGGCTCCTCCATCCACAACTGTGTTAACATCTCTACTCAGTCATAAGGCCCACTTACACCCCCATATATCCTTTGGCATATCTAATAGAAAACTCCCTATACATCTGTGAGAGTCCTCATACACAATGCCATCCTTATGCTTTTAAACAGCCCTCATTAAACACATCAGAGAACCTACACTACAAAGTGTAGTGAACACTGCAAAGTGTCTTCCATACCCATCTCAGCAAGTCTGACCTACATGTGACATAGGCCCCCCTTCACACTTTATAATTTCCTCCCTTCTACATCAGTGTTTACTCCCTACTTCTCTTCCAGAGCTCTCACTACTCAGGTAAATAGGCCCTCCAGGAACAACTCACTGAGTCCTCTGTATTCTTCTCAGTACACATTCTTTAAGCAGCTGAGTGACCCCTCGTGACTCATCTCAGAAGGACCACCCACAAACATCATAGAGACTTCTGACACACATCAAAGATCTCTTCTACAGACCTTATAGAACTTCCTCCAAACAGATCAAAGACTGCAAGTTACCAAGTTCAGAGAGTCCTCTCTACACACCTCATAGTAAACTTCATTCACATCAAAGAAAGCCCTTCCTACTTACCTCAACAGCAGTCTCTACACACCTCAGAGAGACTTCCTTACACAGCTCAGGAAGTACAAATTATATTCCTGTAAAAGCCCTCTTTACTTACTACACTTCAATTCAAGTACGGTCTAGTCTCTCAGAAAGCCCATCTTCTCACCTCAGAAAGCCGTTAATACATGCCTAATAGAGCCCTTTCAATTCACAACAGAGGCCTTTCCTATGCATTGAAAATACTGACCCCAAGCCACAACCCAACCCTAACTCTAACCCTAAAACTAAGTTCACCATACATATCACAAAAAGCCCTTGCTGATATTGACAGTGACCATGACCCTGACCCTGACACATTAGTAATACTAATGCTAACCTTAACCTTAACATCATAGAACCTTCCCTTCTACATCATTTTTTTCTACCTACTCATGTCACAGAGCTCTTGTGCCTTACCTTAAAAGGCCCACCAAACACTACTCATTAAGCCCTTTCTACAATTCACAGAACACTCTTCCTATGCACTTCTGTGAGCCCTCCAAGGTCACCTCAGGAAACCCTCCCACACTCCACTAGGAGATCTCAAACACATTTTGAAGAGCTCTCTTACAAATGTCATAGTTCCCTCCATCCACAGTCATATACTACTAACCTAAAGCACCTCCCAAATAATCTCAGAGTACCCTCCTTAGACATCAAAGAAATCTGGTTCTACTTACCTCAAATGCATTTCCTACACACTTCAGAGGGACGTCCTTACGTATCGCAGTTTGTACAAATTAGATTCCTTTGTAAGCCAGTTCTACTAATTAAATTTACTTGCAAGTGCACTATAAACACCTCAGAGAGTCTATCTACTGATGACAGAAAGTCCTCAATATACATCTCATACAGCCCTTTTGACTCAGCACAGAGGCCTTCCCTATAAATTGTAAATACTGAATCTGACCCTGAGCTTGACACTAACCATAATTTGAGCCTAAACTTCAGCCCTCCTTGCATACCAGGGAGGCCTCCCTCACACTGACACTGACCATCAACCTGAACTTGACCCTAAATCCTGAACCCTAACAAAATAGTGCCTTTTCTCATTCATCATTTTGTTATCCTTACTCATCTCACAAATCTCTGACTACTCACATCAAATGGCCCTTGAAGCACAATTCAGTGAGCTCTTTCTACACTTTACACAGCACCTCCCTTATTCACATTTGTGAACGCTCTAAACTCATCTCAGGGAGCACTTTGACATATATAAAGGAGCCTCTGACACACATAATGGTACACTGCCTGCGCAGCTCAGAGGCCCCTCCTTACAAACCTCAGAGGGCTCGCTACACACATCTTAGTTTCCTGCTGACTCATCAAAAATACCCTCACTACACATCTGAAGAACTGTCCCTACACACCTCAGAGAGACATCCTTACAGACCTCAGTGAGAACTCACTATGGTTTTTTGGAAGCCTTCCCTAATCACCTCAGCAAGCCTCTGTAATCACCTCAAGGAACCCTCATAATACACAAGAGAGCCATTACAACAATTCAGAGAGCCATTTCAAAACACCACAGAAGCCTTCCCATTACAATTCCAAATACTCATTTGGATCCTAACACCAACACTGAGCTGAACCTTAACCCTTTCACTCTAACATTAACCCCCTAATTCTAATACTAACTCTAAATGTAAACCTAATCCAAGCCCCAACCTCAAAAACTATCCTTAAAGCTAACAGTAATGCTCTTTCTCATCTCAGAATCATCACCATACAAAAATTACAGAAGCCTTTCTACACATCTGATTGCCCTCCTGACACATTGAACAATGTCCTCACTATATGTCTTAAGAGAAGTCACTACACATCTGAAATAGACATAGCTCTATACAAGTAAGTGAGTACAAACAATACTTCTTTTCAAGCCCTACTAAACACCTGAGTGAACCTTTCTATTAACTTCATAAAACCCTTACTATACTCTTCATAAAGTCCTATTGACTGGCCTTCCATATACACCAAAAATACGCGTACTTACTTAATTGAGCACTCACACTCAAGTAACTTAGCTCTCGTACACACTTCATAAAGCCCTCCTACACCCCTCAGAGACCCCTCCCACAATACTTCATAGAGCTCTCCTTACACAATGAAAAGGGTCCACTTTCACACCACAGAAAAATTTCCTACAAATTTCCTCAAACATACCTCCCTATACTTTTAAGAATTTCCTCCCTATTTACATTAAGAACCCTTCCTACACAATTCTAAATCCCATCCATACACACCTTAAGGATATGCCCTCCACACTTCATTGAGAAAACCCTAAACAACTCAGAAAGCCCTCCTTATACACCCCAGAGAGTAATCCCTAAAAGTGCCAGAGGAATGTTAATTCAAACCTCAGAATACTCGTGCTACACACCTCAGCAATCCCTACCCACATATATCAGATAGACCTCAATATTCACCAAAAACTCTCCCTACTCACCTCCAAGTGCCTTACATACACACCCCAGAGACTCCATCTACTATCTTAAAAGAAAACTTCCACCACAGGTGTTCTCCTTGCTTATATCAGATGGATCTCTGTATTTACTTCACAGTGCCCTCAATACACAACTGAGGTAGCACACATGCATGGGCAAAAGCAATTTTTCACAACTCATAAGTAGCTTCTGCACACCTAATGGAGATTTCTCTACAGACCTCAGAGAGCCCACACAACAAAACCCAGAGAACCCTTCGCTTTCTACACACTTCACAGTCACATTCCTTCAAATCTCAGAAAGCTCTCCACAGTCATATCAAGCACACTTGTTACACAACTGAGGGCCATCCATTCATACCATAGAAGCCCATACTGTACACATCATTTATCAATCCCTGCAGAACTTGGAGAGCAGTTGCCAAATACTGCACACCACCTATCTACACTATTTTTACAATTCAGAGGACTCGGTTACACATTCACAGAGCCCTCATTTCATACCTCAGTTTGTCCTCCTTATTTATTTCAGAATTCTACCCTTACTCACCTTAGAAATTCATATCTACACCCCTCATAGAGTACATACCTCTCACCTAAGAGGACACTCCCTAAACACCCTATTCAACTATTCTCTCTGCAGATCTTGGAGAGGCCTCCATACAAAACTCAGAATGCCATTTCATCAAACCTCAAAAAATGCTGCCTTTGCATCTTAGGTAGCCTTCACTACTCACCAAAAAGCCCTCTCTATTCACTGCCAGAAGCCAAAACTACAGCACTCAGAGAGTCCTCTTGATACTCCATTGAGTGTCCTCCCAAAACACCTCAGAGATTCCCTATACTATCATCAAAGGATCCTCCATCAAACTTTAGTATGTTCTCCATACTCAAATCAAAGATATCACACTATTCACTTCAGAGGGCCTTCCCTACACAACTGAGAAAACATTTCTCCTCAGATGAAAAGCCCTCTTACACCCCTCATAGATTATTCTGTACATCTAATAGGGACCACCTGACACACCCCTGAGAGACTTCCCTTCACATATCAGTGTGCCATCCCTATGCTTTTCAATGAGTCCTCACTAAACACCTCAGGGAACCTAAACAACAAAGCTCAGAGAGATCTCTGTATGCATCTCAGTGAATCCTACCTACACACCAAAGAGATATCCCACTTCACACCTCATAATGGCTCAGTTTCTATATGAATTTGTCATCTATAGTCATCTTATAGATCTCCTCTGCTCACCTCAAAAATTTCTCTGAGCACAACTCACTAGAGTTCGTTCTACTCATTTCAGTAATCACTCTGTATAGACCTGTGTGAACCCTCTCAACCCATCAGAGTTGGACCTCCCACACATGTCTAATAGCCCTCTGACATGTCATAGAGTTCTCCTACACACATCATAGTGTACTCTACACAGCTCAAAGACCATGCACTACTAACCTCAGAGAGCCCTCCTTACACACCTTAGGGTATCCTCCATGGACATAAATAAAAGCACTCCATAATCACCTCAAAACCACCTCTATACACCTCAGAGACACATCCATACATACCTCATTGAATACAAACTTTACTTGTTTTAAAGCCCTTCTGCTAAATATACTTCTTTGCAAGTCCTCTCTAAATGCCTCAAATAGCCTATCTATGCACCTAAGAGAGCCTTCAATGCACACCTCAGTGAACACTTTTGAGTCACTACATAGGCCTTCTAGGTACACCACAAATGCTGACCCTGATTCTAAACCTAACCTTAAACCTAACCCTAACTGTAACCCCAAGCTCTCCCTACATAAAATAGAGGGCCCTCCCTGACCATGATACTGACTATGATCATGACCTTGACCCTAAACCCTAATGCTAACCACAACCCACACCCTAATATCATAGTTTTCTCCCTTCTAAATCAATTTGCCATCCCTACTCATCTCTCAGAGATCTCAGTTCTTCCCTAAAAGGCCCTACAAACACAACTCACTGAACCCTTCCTACACATTACAAAGCACCTTTCCTCTGCACTACTGTATGCCCTCCCAACTCACATCTGTCGCACATCCACACATGTTAAATTGTCCTATGACATACATCATGGAACCCTCCTACACACTTCATAGAGCCCTCTTTACACAGCTCAGAGGCCACATTCTACCAACTTCAGAGGGCACTCCCTATACACCTGAGTGTACCCTCATACACATCAAAAGTAGCCCTCCCTACCCACATCAAGAACAGTCCCTAAACACCTCAGAGAACTATCACTGCACACCTCAGTAAGGCATGTCTATATACCTCACTGGGTACAAAATATACTCCTTTCCAAGCACTCCCTACTAACAATTTTTCTTGGCAAACCTTCTTTAACACAACAGAGAGCCTGTCTACTCTCCTTAGAAAACTTTCAATACACACCTCAAAGAGTCCGTTCAACTCATCATTGAGTCATTTTTTATACACAGAAAATACTGACCATGACCCTTAACATAACCCTAATCCTAACCATAACCATAAACACAAGCCCTCCCTACATACCACAGAGGGCTGTCCCTGATTCTGACACTGAGCAGGAAATGGATCCTGACAGAAAACTGTAAGCCACACCCTAACTCTAAGACAAAATTTATAGTTCTTTCCCTTTTATGTCAGTAGGTCCTTCCAACTGATCTCACAATGCTCTCAATACTCACCTCAAAAGGTTGTCTGTAAACAACTTACTGAGGTTTTTCTACCAAGCAAAGGACACCATCCCTATGCACATCTGTGAACACTTTTGACTCAATTCAGGGGACCATCCCACACACTCCAAGGGGCCCTCCTATAATCATCAATGGGCCCTCCCTAAATACCTCAGAGAGACCTCCTATGCAATGAAGAAAACCAAGAGAAACTTTTCTCCACACCTAAAACACACCTCCCTATACATCTAAATAATCCCTCCCTATTTAAATTAAGATCCTTCATACACACTTAAAAGTGCCATACATATACACCTTAGGGATGCTTCCTCAACACATTTTTGAGCAGCACCTAAACAATAAAGAAAATCCTTTTTATACACCCCAAAGTGTACTACTTAGAGATTCCAGAGCAATGTTAATCCAAACTTCATAATGTGTTCGCTAAACACCTTAGCAAACCCTACCTACACATATCAGATAGACCTCACTACACATCAATTAGTTCTCCCTAATTACTTCTGAGTACTGTACCTACAAAACTCAAAGACCACTTGGGATACTCCTTCGATTGGCATTCCTAAACATCATTGTTATCCCTTGTAGTATCCTCAAAGAACACTCCCATCACACCTCAGTGTAATCTCCCTATTCATATCAGATGAATCTTACTATTAACTTCTAAGGGCCCTTGTACACAAACCAGGTAGCACTCCTACACAGACAAAATCCATTTACACCCACAGAGAATTCTGCTGCAAACCTGATACCTCCCAATGCATATCAGAGCACCTGAGCTACAAACCTCAGGGGGACATCTGTCCATACCTCAGAGCACCCTACCTACATACATTACAGGCACCTCACTATAAAACTGAGAAAGTCCTCCTTGCTCATAACATGGGCCCTTACACCTCAGAGGGCCTTCCATACACATTTCAGAAATAATTCCCACAAATCACATTTAGCAATTCCTACACATCTCAGATAACTGTCACTAAACACCACACACCATCTTTCTGCACACCTCACTAGGCCCTACTTTCAAAATTCAGTGGTCCTGTTACCCACTTCAAACCACTTAATATCTCTTTCCAAACCTCAGTTAATCCACCCAATTCATTTCAGAGATCTTCTTATTCACATTAGGAAGACATTCCTACACAACTTGGGAGTTCTTAATACTCACCTAAGAGTACCATCCCTATACACCCCAATAAAGAGTCCCCGGTACAAATCTCAGAGAGACTTCCATACAAACCTTGGAATGCCCTTTAAACAAAACTGAAAAAAGTCTACCTATACATCTACTACATAACTCTTACTACCCAGCAAAATACCCTCCCTATTCACCTCCAGATACCATAAGTACAAACCTCAGATATCCCTTTAAGTGCCCTCCTAAAATGCCTCTGATTTCATCCACCATCCTCAAAAAACACTCCCATCACACCTAAGTGTGTTCTCCCTACTCATATTAGATATATCTCACTGTTGCATTGAGAGGACGTTCCCTACACAACTCAGACAGCTTTTCTAATCAGTCACAAAGCCTTTGTACACTTCTCATATATCCCTCTGCACACCATTATAGGGACCTATCTATACATGTATGAAAACCCACATTTCAGAGTTCTGTCCCTATGTATTACAATGACCTTTACTTTTAAAACTCAAAGAAACTACACTACAAATCTCACAGATCCCTCCATACTTGTATCAGAGAGTCCTACCTACACACTATTTAGATCACCCAAACAACAACTCATAGGTCCCTCATTTCTATGTCATTTTGTCCTCCATACTTATCTCACAGAGCTCTCACTACTCACTTTAAATTACCTTCTGAACACAACTGAGTTTTTTCTACTCATCTGAGTATGCATTCCTTATGCACCTGGGTGAACCATCAAAATGGTTCTTAGAGTGCTTTCCCATACACATCAAAGAGACCTCTGACACAAATAACAGGAAACTGATACACTCCTCATATAGCCCTCTTCACTCATCTCACAAAATACAAGTATGAAAGTCATTCATACAATTAGAGTACCCTCCTTACACATTAAAGAGAGTCTCCCCTACTCAACTCAAGAGCATTCCCTACACGTCACACAGTCATCCCTACTTAGCTCAGTGTGTACACACTATACTGCTTTAGAAGCCCTCTCTACTAACTATACATCTTCACAAGCCCACTCTAAGCACCAGAGGGCCTATTTATACACTTTTGAGAGCCCTCAATACATACCACAGAGAAGCATTTTAATTCACAACAAAGGATTTTCCTATACACCACAAATGCTAACCCAGATCCCGAACATAACACATACTCTAGTCCCAACCATAACCTTCAACTCACAGTGCCCTACTATCCACATCAGTTTGTCCTCTCCTTTGAATTCAATGAGCTTTCACTACTCACATGAAACAGCCCTCTAGAAACAACTCACTGATCTTTTTCTATCATTCATGGAGTTCCATACCTATGTAACTATGTGAACCCTCTCAAATCACCTCAGGGGTCCTTCCCAGAAATGTAAAGCACACTCAAACATTGTAAAATCCTCCTAAATACCTCGTCAAGTTCACACTATGCAGACCAGAAGATGCTCGCTACAAATATCAAGGACCTCACCCTGTAAACATAAGAGTGCATTGTTGACACATAAAAAAGCCTTCACTACTCATATTGAGATCTATACCTACACATTTCAGAGAGAAAACCCTACAGAGGTAAGTGCATACACACCATACTCTTTTCCAAGTCCTACATACAAACCTCAGCAAGCCCTAACCAAGCATCTCAGATTGACCTCACTGCTCACCAAAGAGCCCTCCATACTTACTTCTAAAGGCTGTAGCTAGACACCTGAGAGTTTTCATGATTCTTTTTTAACTGGACTTCCTAAACACCTCGGAGATTTCCTCTACTATCCTCAAAGAAATCTCCCACCATAACTCTGTGTTCTCCTTTCTCATACTCTATGCACCTCTGTGAGCCTTTTCTAGTAACTGTGGGCTGTTCCACATACATAAAGGAGCCCTCCTGCACCCTTCAGAAGGCCATTTATACATGCCTTAGAGAGATTTCACTAAACAATGAAAAGATGTCACTTTTCCACCTCAGAGAATCTTTCCTACTCACCATGAACACACTTCCCTACACATCTAAGTAATCCCTCCCTAATTAAATCAAGAGACCCTCCTACACACTTGAAAGTGCTGTGCTGTACATACTCACTTTAGGGACACTTCCTCCACACTTCTTTGAGAAACACCCAAACAATTCAGAAAGTCCTCCTTATCCTCCATGACAATTGATAAATTAATCCCCTGATGGGATTAACTGAGTGGTAACTGAAGGGAGGAAGGGTGTTACTGGAGGAGTTATTTCACTGGAGGCATGCGTTTGGGGCATACATTGTGCATCTGGTGAGTGAGTGTCTCTTTCTGCTTCATTCATATTAGCCACTTCCCTGCTGCACCATGTACTCCTGCCGTGATATTTAACCTCATCTCAATGCCCAAAGAATGGGTCAGCTTTCTATGGACTGAAATCTCTGAAACTGTGAACTCTCAAATAAAATTTTTCTCCTTTATAATTGGTCTGGTCAAGCCTTTTAGTCACAATGGAGAAAAATCTGATATAAACACAGCCATAGCCCTTTTCATAGGACTGTTTACATAAAGTACAAGAAGGAACACTGAAAACATTATATAAAGGTAAATGCACATGCTCCAAAGTTATTGTTTGTGACTATGTGTATATACACTGAATTGAATGTTTCTGGCATTGACTAACCACAACACAGTGAATCCCCAGCCCTGAATACACAATAAAAGCAACATTTAGGGCATGCTCAATATATTTTCTGCCAGTTTTCTAAATGAAGAGTCTTGATAAAGCCATTTTGAGACTGCATCAACAGTGGGACAGAGTTTTGGTAGTAAAGTTTATAAATTCTAACAGTTGTGCTTGTCTCACTGAACTATCACTCTTCCTATGCAGATCTCTAAGGACAGACACATAATGATCCCTTTCTTTGGATCCTGTATTTCCCATATTTTATACCTGACTCTGACTCACTCCCCAGACCTCCTTACATTTGAGGATTTTTTGACTTATAATGTGCACCTCTAGGAGTGTCCCCTATTCTAATGGCTGATGAAAGTTACCCTGTGTCTAGATGCATATGGGTCACCAACTGTCTTAACCAGTGCAACCAAACTCCCAGGTCCAGACAGGGGCAAAGGGGATTGGAAAATATTCACAGACACAGACCTTGAAGATTAAGCTGGGTTCAGGAGGAGCTCTGCTCTCTGATGGAGATGCAGATCCAAAGAGTTATGCCAGCAATCTTTATTTATGTATGTCTCATTATCAGGTTAAAGACTATGCAACCATTGTTCTTTCTATTCAAGAAAGTTACAGAAACTAGAACATCCTATGTTTCTTTTCTGTAGTTGCAAGCCACAGTTGCAAAGTGCAATGTTAGGAGGTTTGTGTAGCTCTCAAGAAATTCCATTGTTAAAAATTACTATAAGGTAGGCAGGAACTGGAGAAGTGGAGTTGTTGAAACATTGTGGTTGACTAGCATAAAATTCCTTCCTTCCCAGGAGCTGTGTGCCTGGGATCAAGGTCAGAGCGGATAGGACTCTTACAGAGAGCCTGCTCATAAAGGGCATTGCCACAGCAGTTAAGCATTCTCTGCCCTTTCACAGAAACATTCCAAAGCACCAGGCATGCCACAGCCATGAGGTCATCAGAGACCCTCAATCTCAATCACTGCTCTCGCATACTCTATCACTACTTTCCACATTCTGGTTCACAGGAGACAGGAACTATCAGAAGATACCCCTAGTCTTCCTTCTGCCTCATAGATTGGATATAAGGTTACACTTCTCTGGAAATATCTCCCCAAATTTTAAGAAACAAATCCTAGGTTTATTCTGCACCTGAGCCTGGCTTCATTACTAGCCAGGGAATGGGGGATAAAATGGTCTCTGAAGAAAAACATAAATTATTACTCTATCTTATAGAAGAACTTGTTTTACAAAAATGGAGGAAATGGTCAAACTGTGTTATATATAATTTTTCTGAGTATCATGTTCAAAATGGTATATTCCCTTACTTTTGATGGCTTCTTGATATCAATATGTAATGAACACTTCATCAGCTAATGGCAAAACTGATTCAAAAGCAGAGAAAATATGATGTCACTTTTAAATCGACATTGCTGAAGGTCTTAAAATATTGATTTCTCTTTTTCTATACTCTGCAATTCTGTCCTTTGAGTTAGTTCCACATTAAGCACAAGAAAAGGATGATAAAGAAAGAATGAAAGAAAGAGAGAGAGGGAGAGAAAGGAAGGAAGGAAGGAACAAAGATCTGGATTGGCCAGGTGCACCATGCCTGAGAATGTCAGGGAATTCACTAATTTCCATGCAATTTTTATTCTTTCCAGATATTCACAGTAAGGAAAAATTAAAAGAATCCCATATGTACATATTGTCCTTGCAAAGATTCTCCTGAGGACTTCATGTTCTCCTAGAATTTTTTCATATTTGAGCTGACTCTATTCTGATCCTGTTGTGTAATATTTCGTACTGTCATGTTTCAAAACCTCTGTCTTCTGAGCTGCAGGATATTTCCGTAAATTCAGATTTGTCCTGTTCTTGTTTTGTGTTCCTGGAGTTTCTTTCCTAATGTCTTCTTCTACTGTATTTACTCAGAGTCCAATTATTCAAAAATTAACTCATAAATACACTGGAAAAAAGAGATTCCTTTTGAAAAGACCTAAGGATGGAGAATATACAATGGTGAAAATGAGAGCAAATCTTCCACCTTGGAGAATGAGAAGCCCACATGAACCTTTGATTTTAGTCTTCCCCGTGGCTGGTAGATCCTACAACTTGTGTCCCCAACTGCATAGGACCTATGCATGTTTTATAAAAATTTGTGACAGGCTTCATCTTAATTTCTCAGTTGTGAAATATGATATTTTGTGCAATAACATCTGAAGCTACTTTGCTTCATTACTGGGAATCTATAATTATAAATTGTTATACATCAGTTTTCTGCAATGTGTGCATACCTGTTTATTGTATGTTGTATCCACATATATGCTTTTGTCTACATATTATGTATATGGTGTCAAAATTTGCATATATATAAAAATAAGCATTAATAAGTTTAAAATAAAATGGATTCAAATGCCTTTCAGTTCCCATGACTAATATTGGCTAAATAGATAAAAGTAAGTATGTCTTTAAATTTACTTAAGTATTCATTTCTCTAAGTGGTCAACCAATCAATATAGTGTTGATTTCTCTAAAATGCTTAAAGTGTAATATCTATTTCGTATACGATGTGTCTTCAGCAAAAATAATGACTTAAAATGTTAGGTAGCTTGATCTAAAATCTTGGATGTCATGGATACCATAAGTTAAAATTAGATGAATTAGATTTAACAGAAATAGAATAAGAATTTATAAAAATACATGTTAAGGAGTAAAGTCAATACCAATGATCTACCATGATGAATCAATATTCATGAATCTACCCTATCAAGTTAATATCAACAAATCTATATTGACAAATTGATATTGACTAATCAATATCAATGCATCTACACTGAAGTGTTGATTTTGATGAATCTACAATGAAGAGTTGATGTCAAATAATCTACCCAGAATAATTAAAGTTGATGAATCTATACAATGGTTTGATATGGATGAATCGACTACAATGAGTCAATATTGATGAATCTACATCAACAGGTAGATACTGACAAATAGAAGAGTAGATATCAACAAATATTATCCAAGGGATTGATATAAATGAATCTATATTGATGAATCTGTATCAATAAATCAATATTGAGGAATCTACCCCTACAAGTTGATATCTACAAATCTCCACCAATGAGTCAGTATTGACAAATCAACCAAATCTTTATCATCAAATCTACATAGGTTGATATTGATGATTCTACCCTGATGAGTTGATATCAATGAATCTACACCAAGTATTGATATCAATGAATATATCAAACCATTGATATGATGAATCTATTCTGATGGGTTGTTATTGACAAATTTACCCTGACAGTTTGATATAAATTAATCTACACTGATGAGAAGGGTAGATATTGATGAATATACCCTGAAGATTAGATATCAAAAACCTACATGAATAGATCAATAACAATGAATCTACATTGAAAAATCCATATTGAGAAATCAATATTGACTAATCTACCACTATGTGCTACAAACTGCCACCAAAGAGGCAATATCAAGAAATATACCCAAACACATCAATATCAACCAATGTACAAGGACTAGTCAATATTGATGAATCTACATCATCAAATTGACTTCAACACATCAATATTGGTGGATCTACCCAGTTTAGTTGATATCAGAGAATCTACCATGACAGGTTGATAATGACAAATCTACTGTAATAGGTTGATATCAGCAAAACTATACAGAATTTGCCTATCAAGAACCTCTCATGCTGAGTCAATATTGATGAATGTACCTTATTGAGTCAATATTGACAAATCTACATTAATGAATCAATATTAACCCATCAATATCAACAAATCTTCCCACTGAGTTGATATCAACATATATACCACAGAGTCCATATCAATGAATCTACATCAATGTGCCAATATCAACAAATAAACCCCATATAGTCAGTATTGATGAATCTACCTCAATGTGTTGATATCAAAAATCTACACCAGTGTGTAGATATTAATGGATCTAACCCAATGTGTCATAATCCATGAATCTACACTGATAGTCCAATTTTGACAAATTTACACACGTGAGTAGATATTGTCAAACCTTCCCCATTAAGTCAATATTGATGTATCTATTTGAAGAATTGATATCAGCAAACCAATATTGAACAATATACACCAACAAGTCTATATCAACAAAACTACACCAATGAGTTGATATTGATGAATGAATGCCTGTGGGTCAATATCAACAAATCTATGCTGAAGAGTCCACATAGATGTTTCTTCACCAATGTGTCAATGTTGATGAATCTAAACCTTTGAGTCAATATTGATGAATCTGCACTGACATGTAGATATTCATGAATCTGCAGCTTTAAGGTGACATTGATAAATTTACACCTTCAAGTCAATATCAATGAATCTAGACCAATGGGTCAATATTAAGGAATCTACACTAATATGTTGATATTGTCAAACCTACCCAATTGAAACAACTTTGATAAATCTACCCCAATGGGTAGATATGGAAGAATATACCCCAATGATACAATATTGATGAATTTACACCAAAAAGTCAATATCAACAAATCTACCCTTAGGACAATAACAATGAATCTATCCAGAAGAGTTGATATTGATGAGTATACCCTGATGGTTCAGCATAAATGAAGCTATATCTATGAATCAATACTGATGAATCAATACTGACAATTCAATATCTGATGAATCAGCATAGATAGTTTAATATTAACAAATCTACACTGATAAGTGAATATAGATGAATCATCATCTACAGGTCAATGTCAATGAATCTACCCCATCAAGTTGATATTGATGAATCTAACCCAATGGATTGATATGGATGGATGTACACTGAAGAGTCAATATCAATGAATCTGTTCCAAATGGTCAATATCAAAGAATCTACACCAATGAATCAATATCAATGAATGAACACCTATGATTGAATATCAGTGAATATATCCCATCAAGTTGATATTGAATGTTGTAACACAATGGATTGGTGTGGAGGAATCTACACAGACAAGTCAATAACAATGAATATGCACCAAAGAGTCAATATTGGCAAATATACTTTGAAGGGTCAATGCAGATGAATCTACCTTGATGGACTGATATTGGTGATTGTACATTAATGAGTCAATACTGATTATGTACACTGACAAGTTGATATCCGCAAATCTACCCAACAGGTTGGCATCAATGCATCTACATCCTGTCATTGATAATGACAAATTAATAATGAACAATTTACAACAAGTCAATATTTATGAATCTATATGCTTGTATCAATAGTGAAAAATCTACCCCAATGTGTTGATATGAACAAATCTAACCCAGTGGGTCAATATTGACCAAACTACATTGATGGGTCAATGTTGACAAATGTACCTTGACAGTTCAATATTGAATCTACCCCATAGATTTAATTTCAACAAATCAACACAAATGGGCTGATATCTGTAAATCTACACTGAAGAATCGATATCAAAAAATCTACCCTGATGGGTCAATAATGATGAATCTACATCAATGAGGCAATATCAACACATCAATATCAATGAATCTACCCAACAAGTTGATATTGATGAATCTACACTGATGTGTTGATATGGATAAATCTACCACTACAGTTTGATATTGATAAATTTACCCCTATGGGTCCATATCAATAATTGTATGTTGTCAAGTCAATATTGATGAAACAACCCAATGAGTCAAACTTGATGAGTCTACACTGGCAAGTGGATATACATGGATCTACCCCAATGAATTGATTTTGACAAATCTAACCAATCAAACCAATCAAATCCAGATTGATAAATCTAACCCATTGAGTTGATATC
>NW_027632956.1:12991131-13060171 GCF_902686455.1 Sciurus vulgaris | reverse complement strand
TAATGTGATAAATAAACATTGGTCTGGGGAGATAGCTCAGTTGGTAGAGTGCTTTCTTTGTAAGTACAAGGCTCTGGATTCAATATGCAGTACTGCAGAAAATAAACAAGCAAACAAATAAATAAATAAATCATGTTTGTACAGTTTATATCCAATTGGAAATTAACTTAAATATAATCTCTAATAACTTTAAGCCATAGTATATTTGCATATGTGATAAATATACATAATGCATGTTCCTCATTATTACTTCATCTTTTAATACATTATCAAAGACACTTATATGGTTGTTTTTAGCTGTGTTCCTCAGTTTGTGAGAATTCACTTTAAAATATCTTGCCTGATAAAGTATGTTAGCCACTGCTTTCCATCTTCAGCTGGCTAAGTCATTTTAATAAAGAAAATGTACAGATAATCCCTTTGCTCACTGGAGAAGTCACAATTTCCTGATTATATGTTAATGTGGTATTAAATTAGACAAATTATATTTAAAGTGTACAAAACTCATTATTATCAAAATGTATTTGTCAAATAGTCTAAGAGCTGGGAGGACATGAAGAAGGAAAAAAAATTAAATCCATCGATACCACTTATTCTTTATTTAGTCAAATTCACATAGGCTAAGTTAACCAGTTCTTTTTCTTCTTCTTCTCTTTTGTTGTTGATAGTGCTGGAGATAGGACCCAGGGCTTCACCCTTGCTAGATGAGAACCCTACCCCAGCCTATTTTTAATTTTGAAACAGGGTCTCATTAAGTTGCCTAACTGACCTCAAATATCTGATGGCCAGTCCTTATTCTTTGGTATCACCTGCCTGTACTATCTTGTTATTGCTACTCCGACAGCTGTGCTCACATTTAATTTGATTGATTCATTAAACAACTGTGTATTACATTGTAGGATGTACTGGACATGAGCAGAAATAGCAGGGAGTGAGTTTGAAAAGGCCTAGGTCTTGGAAGCCCTGTTTTAATAAGCTATATGCAAGATGCAATTAAGGAATACTAGTAGAAAATTTGAATACATTTGGATAGTCCCTTAGGTTTCACAGAGAGGTTATTAATTGTAACTTGGAAATTATACAAGATTTGATATTGATAGGATAATTTTTAAAATAAATACCAAAATATCAAATTAAACTTTTTATAGAATAACCATTTCAAATGTAATGCCTACAAAAAAGAAAATGATCATACTGACTACAATTATGATTACTCTTCTATGGTTTTAAACCAATAAAGATGCTTTTTATTATAATCTAAATTTATTAAAATCATAGTAAGTATGTTGGGATGTAGCTTAGGGTTAGAGTGCTTACCTAGCATGTGCAGGCCCTGGTTTCAATTCCTAGCACAATTAATATATACATATAAATGCTTTTTATTCATATAAACTTTTATTTTTGTTTTCTGCATTACTAGGTTATGAGTTCAGGGCACTTTGCCACCAAGCTATATCCCCAGCCCTATTTCTTTTTATTGAGTCAGGATCTCAATAACTTGCCCCCACTGACCTTGAATTTGTAATTCTCATCCTCAGTTTTCCTATTTGCTAGGATTACAGGTATACACCACCATACCCAGCTTAAATTAATATTTTAGAAAAACTCAATTTCAGTAAATATTTCCTGACACTAGATAACACTGTTTTACATTAATCTCTGAGATAGTTCCTGTTTTCATAAGTTAGTATTTAAGAAATGCATGGAAGAAAGTCACTCATGATATAATATTAAGGGCACAGATAATTTTCTGTTGCTTTACAGAAGTGCTTCTTGTCAAAAGTCAATTCTGAATCAAGATTGGACATTTTGATAGAACTTTTGAATTTCAGACAGGATAAGAATAGTTATTGTAGAGACACAGACAGCAAAGAGTAATGCTGACAGATAATTTGTGGTGTTTTCAAAGAACAGATTTTAATCTTACTTAGCCAAAACTTATAATATAAAAAGGATAATAGAAACAAAACAGAGAAAAGTACACTGGCAAGTGTGGGGTGGTGATTAGAGTGGATGCAGTAGGAAGCAAGGAGACAGAACTCCATGTTCCTTTTCTAAACTCACATTTGAATTCTGAATTAAAGGTGTTGAATTCCTTTGTCAACAAACCCTTCTTTCCTGGTCAGGATTTTTTTTTTTTTTTTGTAAACAAATGGGATATATGTTGTTTCTCTATTTGTACATGGAGTCAAGGCATACCATTTGTGTAATCATAAATTTATAAAGAGCAATGTTGTTTGATTCATTCTGTTATTTTTCCCTTCCCCCCACCCCTCCCACCCCTCTTTTCCATCTATACAGTCCGTCCTTCCTCCATTCTTACCACCCTCCTTATCCCTAACCCTAAACCTAACCCTAAACCTAACGCTAACACATCCCATCCCCCATTATATGTCCTCAACCCCTTATCAGCGAGATTATTCATCCTTTAGTATTGTGAGATTGGCTTATCTCACTTAGCATGATATTCTCCAATTTCATCCATTTGCCTGCAAATACCATCATTTTATCATTCTTCATGGCGGAGTAATATTCCATTGTATATATATGCCACAGTTTCTTTATCCATTCATCTACTGAAGGGCATCTAAGTTGGTTCCACAATTTGGCTATGGTTAATTGAGCAGCAATGAACATTGATGAGGCTGTATCTCTGCAGTATGCTGATTTTAAGTCCTTTGGGTATAGGCCAAGGAGTGGGATAGCTGGGTCAAATGTTGGTTTCGCTCCAAGGTTTCTGAGGAACCTCCATACTGCTTTCCAGAGTGGCTGCACTAATTTGCAACCCCACCAGCAATGTATGAGTGTACCTTTTTCCCCACATCCTCGCCAACACCTATTGTTGCTTGTGTTCTTGATATTCACTATTCTAATTGGGGTGAGATGAAATCTTAGGGCAGTTTTGACTTGCATTTCTCTTATTACTAGAGATGTTTAACATTTTTTCATATATCTGTTGATTTCTTGTAGATCTTTTTCTGTGAAGTGTCTGTTCATTTCCTTAACCCATTTGTTGACTGGATTATTTGTATTCTTCGTGTAGCATTTTTTGAGTTCTTTATATATTCTGGAGATTAGCGCTCTATCTGAAGTATGAGTGGCAAAGATATTCTCCCACTTTGTAGGCTCCCTCTTCACATTACTGATAGTTTCCTTTGCTGACAGAAAGCTTTTTAGTTTGAATTTATCCCAGTTGCTGATTCTTGCTTTTATTTCTTGTGCTATGGGAGTCCAGTTAAGGAAGTCTGATCCTAAGCCAACAAGTTGAAGGTTTGGACCTACTTTTTCTTCTGTAAGATGCAGGGTATCTGGTCTGACTTCAAGGTCCTTGATCCATTGTGAGTTGATTTTTGTGCAGGGTGAGAGATAGGGGTTTAGTTTCACTTCTGTTGAATATGGATTTTCCAGTTTTCTCAGCACCATTTGTTTAAGAGGCTATCTTTTCTCCATTGCATATTTTTGGCACCTTTGTCTAGTATGAGAAAATTGTATTTACTTGGGTTTGTGTCCATGTCCTCTATTCTGTACCATTGATCAACCTGTCTATTTTGGTACCAATAACATACCATTTTGTTACTATTGCTTTGTAATAGAGTTGAAGATCTGGTATTGCGATACCCCCTGCTTCGCTCTTTCTATTGAGGATTGCCTTTAGCTATCCTGGGTTTTTTATTCTTCCAGATGAATTTCATAATTGCTTGCTCTATTTCTGTAAGGTACATCATTGGGATTTAATTGGAATTGCATTGAATGTGTACAGCACTTTTGGTAGTATGGCCATTTTGACAATATTAATTCTGCCTATCCAAGAACATGGGAGATCTTTCCCTCTTCTAAGATTTTTTTTTTTTAAATTTCTTTCTTTAGTGTTCTGTAGTTCTCATTGTAGAGGTATTTCACCTGTTTTGTGAAATTGATTCCCAAGTATTTTATTTTTTAGGATGTTATTGTGAATGGGGTAGTTTTCCTAATTTCTCTTTCTGAAGATTCATCACTTATGTATAAAAATGCATTGGACTTATGAGCATTGATCTTGTATCCTGCTACTTCACTGAATTCACTTATGAGTTCTAAAAGTTTTCTGGTGGAAATTCCAGGTTCCTCTAAATATATAATTATGTCATCAGTGAACAGGGATAGTTTGAGTTCTTTTCCAATTCCTATCCCTTTAATTTCTTTAGTTTGTCTCACTGGCTAGAGTCTCAAGAATGATGTTGAATAGAAGTGGTGAAAGAGGGCATCCCTGCCTTGTTCCAGTTTTTAGGGGGAATGCTTTCAGTTTTTCACCATTTAGAATGATATTGGCCATGGGCTTAGCATAGATGCCCTTTAAAATATTAAGGAATGTTCCCACTACCACGATTTTTTCTAGTGTTTTCAGCATGAAGGGATGCTGTATTTTATCGAGTGCTTTTTCTGCATCTATTGAAATAATCATGTGATTGTTAACTTTAAGTCTGTTGATATGGTGAATGACATTTATTGATTTCTGGATGTTGAACCAACCTTGCATCCCTGGGATAAAACCCACTTGATCATGGTGCACTATCTTTTTAATATATTTTTGAATGCGATTTGCTAAAATTTTGTTGAGAATTTTTGTGTCGATGTTCATTAAGGATATTGTTCTGAAATTTTCTTTCCTTGATGTGTCTCTTTCTGGTTTAGGTATCAGGGTAATATTGGCTTCATAGAATGAGTTTGGGAGGGTTCCCTCCTCTTCTATTTATGGAATACTTTGAGGAGTATTGGAATGAGCTCTTCTTTAAAGGTTTTGTAGAACTCGGCTGAGAACCCATCTGGTCCCGGACTTTTCTTTGTTGGTAAGCTTTTGATAACCCCTTCAATTTCATTGCTTGAAATTGATTTATTTAAGTTGTGTATGTCCTCCTCCTTCAGTTTAACTAATTCATATGTCTCTAGAAACTTGTTGATGTCTTCGAGGTTTTCTGTTTTGTTGCAGTACAGATTTTCAAAATAGCTTCAAATTATGTTTAGTATTTCACTCGTGTCTGTTGTGATATTTCCTTGTTCATTCCAAATTTTAGTAATTTGAGTTTTCTTCCTTTTTCTCTTTGTTAGTGTAGCTAAGGGTTTATCAATTTTGTTTATTTTTTCAAAGAACCAACTATTTATTTTGTTAATTTTTCCGATTGTTTCTTTTCTTTCAATTTCATTGATTTCGGCTCTGATTTTAACTATTTACTGTCTTCTACTACTCTTGGTGTTGGTCTGCTCTTCTTTTTCTAAGGCTTTGAGCTGTAGTGTTAAGTCTTTTATTTGTTGATTTCTACTTCTTTTGTTGAATGCGCCCCATGAAATAAATCTTCCTCTAAGTACTGCTTTCATAGTATCCCAGATATTTTGATATACTGTGTTTTTGTTCTCATTTACTTCTATGAATTTTTTTATTTCCCTCCTGATGTCTTCTGTTATCCATTCATCATATAATAGTGTATTATTTAATCTCCAGGTGTTGGAGACGTTTCTGTTTTTTATTCTGTCATTTATTTCTAATTTCAATCCATTATGATCTGATAGAGTACAAGGTAGTATCTCTATCTTCTTGTATTTGCTAACAGTAGCTTTGTGGCATAAAATATGGTCTATTTTAGAGAAGGATCCATGTGATGCTGAGAAGAAAGTGTATTCGTTCTTTGTTTGATGGTATATTCTATATAAGTCGGTTAAGTCTAAATTTTTGATTGTGTTATTGAGATGTATGGTTTCTTCCTTCAACGTTTGTTTGGAAGATCTCTCCAGTGGTGAGAGAGGTGTGTTAAATCGCCTAATATTATTGTGTTGTGGTCTATTTTATTTCTGGAATTTGGAAGGATTAGTTTGATGTACATGGATTAGCCAATATTCAGGGCATAGATATTTATGATTGTTATGTCTTGCTGATTTATGCTTCCCTTAAGCATTATGTAATGTCCTTCTTTATTCCTTCTGACTTGTTTTGGCTTGAATTCCACATTATCTCTAAGAGGATGGATACTCCAGCTTTTTTGCTGTATCTGTGTGCATGGTATATTTTTTCCCATCCTTTCACCTTTAGTCTAAGTGTATCTCTTTCTATGAGATGAGTCTCTTGCAGGAAGCATATTGTTGGATTTTTCTTTTTAATCCAATGTGCCAGTCTATGTATTTTGATTGATGAGTTCAGGCCATTACCATTCAGGGTTATTATTGTGATATGATTTGTATTCCCAGTCATTTGACTCATTTTTGTTTTTTGACATGATTTGGTGTCTCCTTTATTTGGCTATTCTTTTAGGCTAGTTTGTCCCGTTGCTGATTTGCATTGTTGTTTTTCATCTCTTCCTCATGGAATATTTTGCTGAGAATGTTTTGTAATGCCGGCTTTCTTTTTGTAAATTCCTTTAGCTTTTGTTTATCATGGAAGGTTCTTATTTCATTGTCAAATCTGAAATTAAGTTTTGCTGGGTATAAGATTCTTGGTTGGCATCCATTTTCTTTCATGGCTTGGTAAATGTTGTTCCAATCCCTTCTAGCTTTTAGGGTCTGGATTGAAATAACTGCTGATATTCTTCTTGGTTTCCCCCTGAATGTAATTTGATTTTTTTTCTCTTGTGGCCTTTAAAATTCTGTCTTTATTTTGTATGTTTGTTATTTTCATAATATTGTGCCTTGATGTGGGTCTGTTGTAATTTCGTATATTTGGAGTCCTATAAGCCTCTTGTACTTGGTTTTCCTTTTCATTCTTCAGATTTGGGAAATTTTCTGATATTATTTCATTGAATAGATTGTTCATTCCTTTGGTTTGTTTCTCTAAGCCTTCCTCATTCCCAGTAATCCTTAAATTTGGCCTTTTCATGATATCCCATAATTCTTGTAGATTCTGTTCATGATTTCTTACCATCTTCTCTGTTTGGTCAACTTTGTTTCCAGATTAAATATTTTTTTTCAATGTCTGTGGTTCTGTCTTCCAGGTGTTGTATCCTATTGGTTATGCTTTCTATGGAGTTTTTAACTTGGTTTATTGTTTCCTTCATTTCAAGGATTTCTGGTTTTTTTTGTTTTCAGTATCTCTAACTCTTTATTGAAATGATCGCTTGCTTCCTGTATTTGCTCTTTTAACTGTTGATTGGTGCGATCATTTAATGCCTGCCTTTGCTCTTTCATCCCCTTGTTTGCTTCCCTGATTGTTTTAATTATGTACATTCTGAACTCCCTTTCTGACATTTCTTCTGCTGTGCTGTCATTGGGTTTTATTGATACAGTATCTACGTTTGTTTGGGACATTTTCTTCCCTTGTTTTCTCATATTGGTCAGATGTCAATGAGACTCTGAGATATTGCAGATTTCCTCTATTGGCTTATAGTGTCCCTGTAGATTTCCAGTGTATCACCTCCCAACCTTCAGTAGCCTGAAGTCTTGGAGGAACTTGATAATGCAGTGCTACCAAAGAAAGCTGTCTGTAGCCCACTTCTCTTTCCAGGGCTTGGAGCTGGCCCTTTGTGGAAAGGCTCTCACTGGGGGGCCTGCTTCGAGAAGCTGGCCATGTGGGAGGATCCCACCACTGGCATGAGCAGGGCTCCTGGGGAAGACTCTAGCTGCCCTGTCCTGCTGTGATAAGCTGCCCCTATCCTGTGCCCTGCCGCCCAGGCCGAGCTTCACCCAGTGGGGGAGACTCAACCCGTGGCTCTATTTTAGTCCGAGTCTCTCAATGCCTCCCCTTCTTGAATCCTGGGTTCTGGAGCGACTGGAGATGCAGTCACCCTGTAGTCTGCCATCTTGGATCACCTTCTCTCCTGGTCAGGTTTTGATTCACAGTAATAAGGTCAGGCACTGAAGTGAAAACTCTCACTACAGATACCTCCTTTTGTGAAGGGGTTGATAAGCACAATAATCATGAAGAATTGACTGGGATCAACTGATATTCAAATAGTGTTTTCTTTAATTCCAGTAAATTGAATAGTTAGCTAAAATAATATTAAAAATAGGAGTTATGACAACAAATTCATTATTAAGCTAGGACAGAGATTTTAAATGAAAAATCCTAAAGCAAAACTTAGGCTAAATAGCACCTTCCTCTTAGCAAAAAATAGTGGATAAATCAGTGTATTTTAAATTCTGTATCCTTTCAAGTGTATATTTACAGAGGTTGTCCAGCACCAACCTTTCTGGACACATAGGAAGTTTTATGTACTTTGAAGGTCAGGGCTCAATGACAAATGCAGGCCAGGAAGCTGAAGTGACTGGACCCCAGTGCTCTCACTGCCTCTGCTGCCAGAACTAAGCATAAGTCCATGTGTAATGAGCAGCAGGTATGGTCGCCACCCTCTGTTCCTTTCAGTCACCTCAGTAAACACCCTGTAGGATTCTACAACTCTGTAGTGTCACACATGCCTTCTCTGTTTGCATCATCCTGTGAACCACCCTTTCCTTTCCTTGTTCTGCCATGTGTTTACTAGACAGAGAACTTGCCAAGGACTAAGTTATAAAGATCAGATGTTAAAGGATTGCATGACAAACTATTTCTTATATAGACCCAGTTTTATTTCCTTCCAGGAATATTTGTATTTAGACTGCACATAAAAACTCAAGCTAAAATTCTTGTAAAGAAATTAAAAATGATTTACCATCACTTATAGCCAAGTTGGACCTCCAGGGTAAGGTATAGCTGAATTTAAAGACAGGGGTTTCATTTCTTCAACTTCCCTCCTTTACTAATTAAAAGAATGACAAGTGAGATATACCTTTAAGGTTTTAATTTAGGTTTCTATTCCATACATTTCACCTTTCCCTTTATCCATTTTAGAAGGTCTGTTATTCAACTTTCCACTGCTGTGACAAAATAACTGAGGTAAATCAACTTAAAGGAGACAAGATTTATTTTAACTTCTTGTATCAGAAACATTGTCATGCTTGGCCCCATCTCACTGTGCCCATGACAAGGCAGAACATGGCAGTGAGCACAGAGAAGAGCAAAACTTCTCATTTCATGGTGACCAAAAAGCAGAGAGGCCAGGTCGCAATATTCCCTCAAAGGGCATACTCTAAATGTCCCATTTCCTTCAGTTCAGCCCCACCTCTAAAGATTCCACCCTCTCCAATAGCCCATGAAATTGTGAATTCACCAGGGGATTAATTCATTATGAGGTCAGACCCCTAGTGATTCACCTCCTGAAGACCCCAGTTCTGTACCCTACTACATTCAAGACCAAGTCTTTAAAACAAAAGCTTTGGGGAAAATTCAGATCCAACCACAGTAACAGGTAACAAAGTTGTGTGATTTATCACCTGGGTGAAGTTTCTTTCCAGGTTTTTGACATGGAAGAAAGCAAATCTTTTATGGTAGTGGCCCTCTATTCCCTCCTCAGCTAGAAATGCAAGAGAAGATTATGGATGCATTGAGTACCATAACGGCTTTCTGACAAAGGGCTGGAAGATGTGCCCCCTGCCTCCATGTACATGAGAAGAACTCAGGAAGATGTTCTGCCTCTAAGCAAGTGACGAGAGCTTAGACAGATGTGCTGTCTCCAAGCATGTGAGAAGCTCTCAGTGGGGAGAGATGCTTAGTTCACCTAGGGAGGCAGGACTTTCAGATCTTGGGTTTCTGGCTTTTACCACATTTCTTCATACCCTAATATAAAATGGAATCCACGGAATCTCCAGAAGTGAAGGATTCTCATCATCTGGATAGTGGGCATTTCACATCTGACTCCTAAACAATAGAGCCTCTTCCATGATTTGATCATATGTGAGAGCCCAAATCACCCCCATTCCAATCCTGGCTGTTGAACCCAGGGCCTCACACCTGCCAGTCAAGCTCTGTGACATTGAATTACTTCCCTTTTTTATTTTATTTTAAGACAAGTTCTTGCTGAGTTACTGAGACTCTCCTCAAACTTGTGATCCTTCTGCCTCGGACTCCCATATAACTGGGATTACAGGCATGTGGCACCATTCCTGTTCTCTTTCATTTACTTATGCCATCACATAAGTGAATTCACCTAGAGAAGTCATGCATGCTTCTGCCCATGACTCATGACCCAGAACTTGTCCATTGGCTCAGTCTGTGTGCAAGTGGACAGGTAATAGTTCATTTCCCAAGAATAAAATCATGAAATCTCTGGAGGATATTCAAACAAGAAGCCAAATTCCAAGGAGGTTATTTATTTTGAGGATCATAAAACTGAAACAGAGATGCACAGGACTGTTCCTTCACTCTCACTACCTTCATGTTTAGTCACAATCTTGGTAAAAACTCTATGAGAACACCAACTTAAAACTGTGCTTAGGGTCAGAAGTCTTAAGTTTTGTCACTAAAGAGAATCAAAATACAAGATAGAAGTTCAAAATATAATTCAAGATACTTTCAGTCTAATAACATTAACAGTAAAAAACAAAATCGTCAATGCACATTGTATCCTCATTTTGCCTCTGACAAATAATACCGTCATTGTGGGCTCTTATGCTCATTAAATGCCCAGAGTTGCCTCTGAATCTCACAAAACACTCTTACTGTGACATCTGCCACTCATATAATATCCTCATTGTGACAATAGGCATTCACATAAAACCATCTTTTTGTCACTGACACACACATAGTATCCTAAATTGGCCTCTGGCCATAATGTAATATCCTCAATATGACCTCTGACACTTAGTAACCTACTGTGACCTCTAACACTCATAATGTCCTCAGTGTGGCTTCTGACATTCACTATTTCCTCACTCTTGCCTCTGTCCTTCACAGAATATCCTAATTCTGGCCTTTGACCTTCACAAAATATCCTAATTCTGGGCTCTGACAATCACATAATTCCCTCACTGTAGCCTCTGACACTGATATATTACCTTTATTGTGGGCTCTCACATTCATAATACTCACACTATTGCCTCTGAAACTCACAACATACACTCAATGTGACCTGTGACATTCATGTAATACCCTTGGTTTGACCACAGGCACTCACATAATACATTCCAGTGGCCACAGACTCTCATAATAATAACCTCACTGTTACCCCTGACCTGCATATAACATCCTCATTTGGCATCTTACACTCAAATAAAAGCCTCACTGTGGTCTAAGACACTCACAAAATATCTTCAATGGTGCTTCTAATACTCATATGATACAAATACTGTGGACTCTAATATTCACAAACTATACTCACTGTGGCCTCTGACACTTATATAATATCCTGAATTTATTTCACCCTCATTGTGACCTCTCCCATGCACATGACATCAATATGGCCTCTGATGCTTATTTTAATTCCTCACTATGTTCTCTGAAACTCACATAATGACTTCACTGTACCTTGTGAGCATCATTTAATATTCTCACATAGGCTTTGACACTGACATAATATCCACCTATGGCCTCTGAAACTCACACATTACCCTTCCACGGCCTCTAACACTAATATAATACCCTAACTGTGTACCCTGACAATGATACAATACCCACACTGTGATTCCTAGCACATAATATTTTAACTTGGCCTCTGAAACTAATATTCTCATTGCAACCTCATAAACTCATATAGTATACTCACTGTGACCTCTAACACTGACATAATATACTCAATGTGATCATGGAAACTCATAATAACCTCACTGTTTTATTCAGATATTTTGGTGCTGTGACTAAAAGGATATATCCAGCACAATTGTACAGAAGAAAAGGTTTATTTGGGGGGCTCACAGTTTCAGAGGTCTCTGTCCATAGAAGGTCAGCTCCATTCCTCAAGGCTCAAGGAGATGCAGAACACCAGGGCAGGAGACTGTGGCACAGGGAAGCAACTCACATGATGAACAGGAAGCACAGAGAGGGTTCTCCACTTACCAGAAACAAATACACACCCCAAAGCCAAGCCCCAATTTCCACCTCCTCTAGTCACACCTTCCAACTCGGCTTCCTCTCAGTTAATCTGTATCAGGGAATTAAATCACTAATTGGTTTAAGATGCTTACAACCCCATCATTTCTCCCCAGAACATTCTTGTATTGTGTCACATGTGAGCTTTTGGGGGACACCTCACATCCAAACCATAACATTCCACCCTTGAATCCCAAAACTTCACAATGCAAAATATATTTTGTCCTTTTCCAAGAGTCCCCATAGTATTAACAGTTCTGAGATTGCTCAAACTTCAAGTTCAAATTCTTCCCTAAGGTTCAAGCTCCTAAAAAATTGTATTTTGAGCTCCTGAAAAGTTGAAGGAAATCTACAAGAATCCAATATATAATGGTACAGAGTAAATATTTCCATTTACAAAATTATGGGCATAGAAAGTAGGGATAGGACTAAAACAAGACTGAAATCCAGCTGGGCAATCAAGTCCTGAAGCTCCATGTCTGGCATCTGGGGCACAAGGCATCATGATGCTTTCTTCAAATGACTTCTGTAGTTCCCCCCTCCCATGGCCTTTTAGTTACAGCCCAAGTAGACTTGTGCCTTGAGTCTGCTGGATTCCTTCAGATTTCCTGGAATGATGTCCCATGTTACTGGCATTTCTTAATCTTGGGGGTCTCCACTGTAACTTTGGCTTCTTCTTCACATCTCTACACTATGATTTCTCAGGGGGTGACTTCAGGGACTCTGATGCTGCTGCACTTTTGAAGGTCTCCCAGGCTTTCCTTTGAAATCTTGGTGGAAGCCTCCATGAACCCCTAATTCCAACATCATGCATTTCTGCAGAACCAGCACCTCATGGTTGATGCCAAGGTTTGCCACCATCTTGAGTAAGAGCCAAGTCTCCAGGTACCCTTACTGCACCAGCCTCTGGGTGCCTGAGCATATCGTAAAAACTTCCTAGGCCCCCTTGTGTAATTAGGGTGTCCCACTGGTCTCTTAGGAGAATTTTCATCTTTACTCCCTTGAGATTAAGATGGGTGTGGTCTTGCCAACTCCTGAGATGTCCTCAAGCCATCTTTCTATTGTCTCTAGGCAATGTCTTTAGCATTTCTTTAGGGGAAGTAATGTCTTTAACAACTGCAACTTCCTTAGCCCTAGTTTACTCCAGCCTTGCAAGTCCCAATTTTTTAAATTTTTCTGCTCTGCTTTCTGCCCCTGAATATCACAATAAACTTGGCTAAAAATTGCCAGCAACATCCATGCCATAATTTAGGAATAATTTGTGCTGCAATGTCTGCACAATTCATAGTTTTCCAAGTTATAGAAAATATTGGGGCCATAGAAGCTAGAAAGGCCATAAATATAAACACATAACAGATGTTACGAAGATAATAGAGGTTACAAGATGTCAGAGACACAGGAAAAACGTATGATATGATCTTCATATAGGTTACTCATGCCATGGAGCTTACACAGGTCAGGTCTTTTAGGCTGTTCAGGACATAAGGTTTACACAGTTTATTCTGTTTACACAGTTCATAGAAGTCATTAAAGGTACTCATGTCATAGAGACTATGAGGATTTTCAAGGTTCTACAGGTCAAAGAGACTATTCAGACAATTTGAGCCTTGAAAGCACTAGATGCTATGGGGGTCATACATGTTGAGATTTTCAAAGAGGTTATACAGTTCATAGAGATCCCTATAGGTTCTAGATATTATGCAGGCAATAGGGGCTACTCAGGTCTTGGGAGCTATTCGAGTTGTAGAGAATATACAGGTTATATAGTTGTCTCTTCAGTAATAGAGGTAAATAGGACCATACAGAATACACACTGAATAGGAGCTACTAAGTTTATTTAGGCTATTAAAGTCACAGATGATACTCTAGTCTTATAGGCTCCTGAGGTTGTAAAATATATGTAGATATAAAAGATATTGGTAATAGAGTACACTCAAGACATAAAATCTCCATAGAACATAGAAGATTCTCAGATCAAGAGGTTGTACAGGTCACAGAGATCATTCAGACAAAAGAGGATATGCAAGTCATAGAAGCTATGCAAGGAATAGAGGTTATGTTGGTCAGGAAATTATGTAACTCATAGGCACTACTAAGGTTGCTCAGGTCATAGAAACTACTCAGCTCATATTGTGGTCTTTGAACTCATCAAGGTTACTCAGGCTATAACTACTGCACAGGTCATATAGGATACTCAGGCCAAAAAAGTTAAAGAGATTACAGAGTCTATACAGGTCACAAAAGCTATTCATATCACAGATGTTATACCAGTAATAGATACTACTGAGTACTCAGAAGCAACATATTCATAAAGTATTTTCATGCCACAGAAGCAGACATGTAAAAAACCCAATTATGGGTCATCCCCTGACCCAGGGCCAAAGGAGGGGGAACCCTTTTCACCTGCAGATGCATATGTCTACTTCACAAATGTTTCAGATTAAAACAGAATCTCTGCCCACAAATCCTTTTATGCCACTAGAGGGAATTAATGGATAGATATGATTACTACTGAGGATGCTCAAGTAAGTCTCCCTGGGGAAGTTTATAATGAAAGGGGAAATGCAGGATTTGTTTCCACTATCATCACAGCATGTTTACCTATTACTGAAACTAGACCAAAGTTAACCCTTTTTTTTTAAATGAACAGCCATTCACAGGGTTATTGGAAATGAGTGCTGATGTTGCAAATTTAGCCCTCTCAATATGGCCTCATATATGGCCCTTACAAAGGGCCACGCTGGGGCATAGGAGGCAATAATGAACAGGTGTCTAAATGTTCTCTATGGTTACAATGCTCTGCCCCTTGCAACACACAGCAAGTTATTACTCATATTCAACCACACATACTCAATTGCAAATGTCTCTCAAATTGCCTTTTCTGTAGGGACCTCTGTGTTTCTGATTGCCTTGACATTAAAATAGAAGGTTACCACTCCTGTCTTGGTAGAAAAAATGGCCATTGTCTAAGGAAAAGGTGGAAGTCCTGGAGGCCCTCATTCAAGAACAGTTATAATTGGGACATATTGAACCCTCTACCAGTACATGGAATACACCCATTTATATCATAAAGAAGGAATCAGGAAAATGGAGATTATTTCAAAATTTAAGAGAAATTAATAAATGTATACAACCTATGGGTCCACTTCATGTGGATTTCCTAACCCTAATCTAATCCCTCAGGATTTTTTCTTACATGTAATAGACATAAGATTTTTTTTTTTACTATACCTGTCATTCTTGATGATTGAAGTAAATTTGCTTTCACAGTTCCTGTATTCAATTATCATAAGCCTGTTGATAGATATCAATGGACATTTCTTCCTCAAGGTATGTTAAATAGCCCAACATTATGTCAACATTTTGTGAATAAGGCTCTTCAGTCTTTCTGACAATTATTCCCACATATTCTTATTTATCATTATATGGATGATATTTTCATTGCTGGGCCAATACTTAACAGAAGATACTTTAACTGAATTGCAACACATTGTATTACAATCTGGCCTCCATATGGCCACAGAAAAAAATCCAATGACAACTCCCTATTAACTATTTATGACAAAAATTACTCCAATGTTACTTATATTCCAAAATTGACTTTTCCTTCCACATTTTCTTAGTTCATTTGCATCAATTTTTAGTGCATTTAAATCGGGCCCAACCATATGTTCCTTTAACTACTGATATTCTGTCATCCTTTATTCAGATGTTAAAAAAGCAAAATAATCCCACCAGTTTTTTTCCAGTTAACTGCTGCACTGCCTAGAGCTCTTTGGTGTGTTAATTAGAAATTATCTACAGTTCTTACAGATAGACTCCCAACACTCAATGTTCCTTTATCTCTAATAATCTTTACTGAAAAGCCTTTTGCCTTCACTGCACTTGTTGCCATTTATAATCAAGGAATGAGTATAATAGAGTGCTTATACTCTCAGTTTTAAGAAAGAAATATTCTCCCTTATACTGATATGCATGCTCAATTGATTTCAGATTGTCACAATTGCATTTTATCACTTACATCTATCTCTTACATTTGATCTTACAGGAACAGATATTCATGTACTTTATCTGATGGAAAGACTTTACACTTACAATATTTACAATTTTCTTTTTCAAGCTATTTTAACAGACTTTTTAGCTCCTATTGCTTTCCATGCACTTCTGGATGAACAATTTTCCTTATTGTCAATTCTCTCATGCTTCTGCTATAATCATCTCTATTCTGATTTCCAATGAGATTACTGTCTATACTGGTGGAGGAAAACAATGGGGTAAAAAATAAACAGATTGTTACACATTGCCTCAAGCTTCTCCTCAGGGGGCCAAATTAATTGCAATTGCTTTAGCTCTTTGTATGTTTTCTATTGCCTTAAACATCATTACAGATTCTCATTTTACAGAAAAACTGATGCTTCATATTTTCTCTGTAATTTTGTCACCTTATTTGGACTCTAATTTGTTATGCCTCTTTATCACTCTTCAATCTCTTTTACAGAATCATACAGTTCCAATATTTCTTGCTCACATATGTAGCCACACTAAGACTCCTGGACCACTCACTGAAGGAAATGCTCATGCTATAAAATCCTTTTATCCTCTCTTTTCAGATGCTGTGGAATCACACAATTTTTTCATCCAAATGCTCATTCTTTAATAAAAGCCTTTTCTATTTCCTCTGAACACACCTGTTTCATCATTAATAATTTATCTCATTGCATACCCTTTTGTTCTACTAGGGAAACCATAAACCCTCAAGGTTTATATTCTAATGGCCTTTGGCAGATGGATGTAACTCATTTTCCTCCCTTCCACCCCTATTCTTTCTTACATGTTACCATAGATACATCCTCCAATGCACATTGTTCAGAGAAGGTCTCAGCCTGTATCTATCATGTGCTCCTCTTCATTGCCACCAAGGTAAGCCTCATAATTTAAAAACTGACAATTCCCATCCTTATACTTCTAGAACTTTTGATCAATTTTGTAATCAATTGAATATAATTTTAACCCGTGGAATTTCCCACAATCTTACTAAACACACCTTAGTTGAACAAGCACACCACACACTTAAAATGTGCCTTTTAAAACAAAACCAAAAAATGGGACCTAACCTCACTCATGTTAATAATGATTTCAATATTACCTTGTTCCCAGTGAATGCTGTCAATGTAGAAAATGAGATAATATACTGTAAGGCCCCAATGAGTTAACTTAAAATGTTGCCAGAGCTGCTAATGTTACTAAAAAGGGGTTAAAAATGAAAAGCTGCAGATGCGCTGAGGTCAGCCTAGCTAGATAACAGGATGACCCTGGCAGCTAATTTAGGCTCTTGCTGGGGGTAACGGGGAATCTTCTGACCTCACCACTGACCTCCTATAGATCAGTGGTTACTATGGTGACTAAAACTTTGCAACTGAAACTTTTATGGCCTGATATGCAAACAAGGACATAAACCCTCCAATTGTAAAAGAGAAACTGAGTCCCTTTGACTGAAGTGTATAAAACACCTTGTAATTTTGTGGTTGGGTTATTTTGACATTGACTGCTAAGCTGGTTTGTGTTGAATACCTGAGTAGCTGCTTGAATAAACTGGCTCTTTCTGCAGTTACATACAGCTTGATCTCCCTCGTGGTCTCTTTGGTGGTGTTTTGGAGCTTGGGCACAACACCTACCCAGAGGTCCAGACACAACAACACATCGCTCCTCCTCTGCCTTGGACAGACACTTCACCCCTAAGGAACCACTACCAAAGATTTTTGTAAAATACTGAAATCCACTAAACCCTACATGGCAAAACCCTTTACCTTTGACTACATGGGGGAAGAAATATGCAGGTTCTCTACTCCTACATTTCCTGTCTGGATTCCAGTTGTGTGAGACTCGTCAATCATCATGAGTTTGCATCAAGGACTTCACAATCTGATTACCAAATTCCATTTGATCCTGGATGGAGTGGACCCTGATTCAAAGAAGGAAACTTCAAAAAGAACAAAAGGCCCTAGGGGCTCCTAATCTTCTAATCATCTAGTGACCTGAGGGATATAAAGATTTTAACCATATCTGCCCACCAATTGCATTACATTAATTACATTAATGCAGTTAGTTTGCGAATGTGCAGATCATATAACTTGCTTGCTTCTCAGAGTCCACTAGGACCAAATGTTTTTATAAGATAACAGCTCAAGGAATCTCTGAGTTTTATAGTTCTGGCCTTTGAATGAATGCACAGGGCATTTTGGTAAATGGTGTTTGCTACCTGAGATGCATACATAGAATGTTTTTGAGATTTTTTGAAAGGATATTTTGAGCTTGTATGGAGGACTCTTATTTGTGGTGTATAGGGAAGGTACACTTAAGTGAGTATTAAGAAATCACTGAGGGAGTATAGGGATATATTTCTAAAGTTAGTAAAGAGAGATCTCTGAGATTAATGGGGAGAACAAACTGAGATTTTAATGGATGGCTCTATGAGGTGTTTATCAGAGCCCTCTGAGTTGTAAAAGTAGGGCAATTTGAGAAATATAGAGAGGCACAGTGTGGTGTTATTCTCTGAGTTGTATATGGATTGCTCAATTATGTGTGTAGGAAGGGTTTTTCAGGTGTGTATGGATGGCCCTCTGAGTTGTGTAGGTAGGGTGCTTGATGTAAGTTGGGAGGGCTTTCTGAGATGTGTAGTTAGGTGTCTGTGATGTGTGTGTGAAGAGAAGGAATCTCTGAGGTTTGTTGATTAAGCTCTCTGAGGTGTGTAGGAAGATCTCCATTAGGCATGCAAAAGGTATATATGAGGTGTTATAAAGCACTTTTCCCTTTGTAGTAGTGCAATCTCAGTTGTGTAGTGAGGGTGCTCTGAAGTAAGTAGAGATATCCATCTGATATGAATAGGAGAACACACTAAGGTGTATTTTAGGACAGTAAAGAGAATCTCTGAGGTGTGTAGGTAAAACCCTCATAGGTGAGTAGGGACAACTTTTTTAAAGAATAGTGAGGTCTATCTGAGATGTGTGGGTAGGGTTTGCTGAGGTGTGTAGCACAGGTCTTCTGAGGTTTGAATTAATATCTGTGACATTTCTAGGGAGTATACTCTTGAGCATGTAAGGAGGGCTTTCTGAGTTGTTTAGGTGTTGCACAATGAAGTGTGGAGCAAGTGTTCATAAGGTGTATAAGGATGGGATTTTGAGTTCTATATAAAGTTTTCTTGATATGGGTAGAGAGGAAATTTTCAGATGTGTAGGGAAGTGTATTTGAGGTGTTTAGGAAAAGTTTTCTGAGGTGTGAAGGTGGGTTTTCTTCATTTTATATGGAGGGCTCTATGAAGTATGATGGGAGGACCCTCTGAAGGGTGTAGGAGGGCTTTATGAATTTTGTAGGAGGGCTTATTCACATGAGTGGGAGTGATCAATTAAGTACACCTCTTTGTGGTGTACATAGGAGGTCAGTAAAAATAGCTTTAAGACGAGTGCAGTGAGGTTTTTCTGATGTTAGTAGAAAGGCTCCCTGTTTAGGGAGTGCCTGAAAAGGAGTATAAGGAGTACTCATTTAGGTCTGCAGGGAAGTCTCTCTGAGGTGTGTAGGTACTTCTCTTGAAATGAGTAGTGAGGGTTTTCTTCAATGTACCAGAAGGGCATTTCGAGTTGTGTAGGGAGGGTTCTCTGATTCTTGTATGGAGCAAATTCCAAGCTGTTACTGTATAGTTAGTGGGTGGAGGCTTTCAAAGAAGTACAGTTTGTACTCTCTGAGTTATGTAGGAACATCTCTCTGATGTGTGTAGGGACTGCACTTGAGGTGAGTATGGTGGTACACTTTGATTTATATGAAGGGTATACTGAGGTATGTAGAGTAGGCCCTCTGAGTTTGGTAGCATGCTGCCACTTAGCTGTGTTGTGTGAGTTCTATGAGGCATGTAGAATAGTTCTATAATGTGGGTTAAGGGGCTATAAGTCATGAGTTTGAGGATCTTCAGAGATGAGTTGGGAAGGCTCACTCAGGTGTAAGGTGTGTGCTGAGTTGAGTAGAAAGGGCTCAGTAAGTTGTTTGTAGGGCCTTTTGAAGTGAATAGTGAGAGCTCTCTTAGATAAGTAAGGAGGACAACTAGATGTAGAAGGGAGGGTCCCATGAGGTGTGGAGGTGGTTCTATATAGTCTGAAATTAGAACTTGCTAAGTTGAGTAGGTTGGACACTCTGAGCTTTGTTGTGTGGGTACTCTGTGGTATGTAGTGAGGGCTCATTGAAATGCAGAGGAACAGCACTCTGGTGAGTGTAGGGAGGCTTTCAGAGGTGTGGAGAGAGGTCTCTGTTATTTGTGCAGAGGGATCTATGCAGGGAATAGGAGGACTATATGACTCAGTAGAAATGCTATCTCAGTTGTATAGGGAGGGCCCTCTGAAGTGAATAGTGAAATCTCTGATATGAATAGGGAGAACATTCTAAAGTTTGATGGGAGGGATCCTTGAGGATAGTAGAGAGAACCTTTGAGGTGTTTTTGGAGGACACTCAGAAGAGTATCATGGGAACTCTCTGATATTTGTAGTTATGACCCTCAGTTGAATATGGAGGGCTTTTTGGTGAGTAGTGAGGGCTACATGAGGTATCTAGGTAAGTTTTTCTTGAGATTTTTTGGAAGGGCATTCTGATATTTGTATGGAAGTCTCTCTTTATTGCACCATGTAAGGAGGTTACTCTAAGATAAGTGTTAAGAATTTGCTGGGGTGTGTATTGATGAAACTCTAAGGTGAATAAGAATAGATCTCTGAGATGAATAAGGAAGAAAAACTGAAGTGTAAAAGGAGGGCTCTAGGAGGTGTGTAACAGAGGCCTCTGAATTTTGAAAGTTGGGCATTCTGAGGTATGTGGAGGTGCAGTGTTTCGTGTGTAGCATCAGTTATTTGAGTTATATGGGGTTGGTAAATGTGTGTAGGAAGGGTTTCTAAGGTGTGCGTGGGTGCCCTCTGAATTGTGTAGAAACTACTTGATATGAGTAGGTAGGGCTCTGAGCTGTGTGGAGAGGTGACTGTGAAGTATATAGGAAGGGATCTCTGAGATGTAAAGCAAGGGCTTTCTGTGGTTTGTTGTACACATGCTCTGAAGTGTGTATGGAGGTCTTTATTAGGTGTGCAGGAAGAATCATGTGTAGGAGGACTTTTGCCTGCATACAAGTGCTATCTCTGTTCTTTAGTTAGGGCCCTCTGAAGTGAATAGGAGGACCAATTTGATATGACTAGATAGAACATACTGATGTATAATGGGAGTGTTCTTTGAGGATAGTAGAAGCAATCTCCAAAGTGTTTACGGTAGTCATTCAATGTAGTATCCCAAGGGCTCTCTGAGGTGTGTCACTCCAAACCTCAGAGGTGAGTAGGGAAGGCATTTTGGTGAATAGTGTGTTCTATCTGAGTTGTGAAGGAATTTGATTTGCTGAGGTTTGTAGCATGGACATTGTGATGTTTGAATTAACATCTCACAGCATTTGTAGAAAGTACTCTCTGGGGTGCAGAGGGAGGGATTTATGAGTTGTTTAAGTGTTGCTCAATGAAGTTTGAAAGAAGTGTCCCTAAAGTGTGTAAGGATGGAATTCTGAATTTTGTAGATAGGACTCATGATGTGAGTAAGAAGGGATTTCTTAAACGTGGATGGAAGTGAGTTTGAGGTGTGTAGGAATGGTTCTCTGAGGCATAAAGGCAGGTTCCCTTTGTTGTGTAGGGAGTGCTCTCTGAATGGTGTACGAGGGCTTTTTGAGGATTGTAGAAAGTTTTATTGGTGAGTGTAAGTGTTAAGTGAGTTAAGGGGCTATTTTTTGTTTATAGAAATGTCCTCTGAGGTGAGTCAAAAGTGTTTTCTGAGGTTTGTAGTGTAGGCTCTCTGAGGTTTTTAGTGTAGGCTTGTAAAGAAGTATAATTAGTATAAAGGGGCTTTGCACAGTTGCTGTCCAACATCTATACAAAAGAGTGAGGTTAATCCTGCCTGGTTTTGGCTGTGGTGAGGAGGGTTCCTCTCAGCACCTTTCTCTGAGGCCCCAGTTACAACACTATTACTTGGGTACCAAAAATCCCACCACTGTTTACTGTGTTCCTTCTGCAGGATAAGTCAGACCTCAGTCCCTTGCTATTCCTAGCACAAAGGTGGAACCTGTGGATTTCCTATTCATTCTCTAAACAGCCTCCCAAATGACCATTCTTGAGGCAGTAGCCCTCATTTTGACCCAAAGGCCATTCGATTCATTCTTTGAAGTCACTCCTCTTTGATATCTGCCTGGAGATTTTCATACAAACAGAAGTCCAGAAGTGTGTCATCAGTAACATTCTGTGCCCCTCATCTGCCTAAATGCATAGTGGCTTGAATAACTCCCTGACAATAATAGAAGATGAGGAGGGCTGGGTGTTTTTCCAGATTTCTAAATAATAGGCCAAGTGCCTGAAAATGGTAGGTGCTTCACATACATTTGAGCCAAGAATGAACCCAACCACTTATAGCCTGGCTACCTCAGGTGCAGGACCCACTATGTCCACCTAAGAGGTCTCTGTTCTGTTTATATGCAGGTCAGAAACCCTCCTAAATTCAGACCATAAACTTCTCCCCAAATGTGGAAACTCTTTCCTGAGATTTCAGAGCAGCATGGCCTAAGGCAAAGAACTTCCTTACTGGGGAGAAGACAGCCCACAAGGAAGACCAGAGCAGTTGGCAACATGCTCTATGAGACCAGGCCTGAGGAAAACAGTCCTAGGGTTCATCTTACTTGGTTTTCTAAACAAACAGGCAGGGTTCTCTTCTGAAAACCCTTCTTTCCACAGAGATGACTGAGGTTCAGAGTGATACCCAGCTGTCCAAAACCAAACCAGGATATGGTCATGTCCCAGGTCTTGGAGGTGGTACAAACCATTTACACAGAAGCTCCAGCATCTTCTTGGCACTGGCCTAATTTTGACATGAATACAAAAATCCATGGACATATGTGGTTTCCTTTTCTGCAGGCCAGATACAGGTAATCTACAAGCTCCTACAGGATGAGTGCTGAGAAGATTTCAAATACACAGGACACATTCAATGATTAATCTGTGGCATCTTCTCCATAGATTGGGGAATCTAAAAGGGAAATTTTAACACAGAAACAGTAGTCAGAGTGTCAAGGGAAAACAGAAGAAAAGATTTTCCCTTCATATTCTCAGGGGATATCACACATATACACACACACACAAATATATGCATACACCACACATGCACCAGCACACACACACACACACACACACACACACACACACACACACACACCACAAACATACACACACTCCCAAATACCTATTTAGTGTGGCATTATCAAAATGGGAATCTGAGTGGTGGGCTAGCCTCCACTCATTTGCAATGGCCTCTCGTTTCTCACCTCTGGTCTCTTTGGAAAAAATTACCACAGTTGTTGAAACCCAGCATTGATCCAGTGCCTCCGCACTCAGGAAAGGTCACTACTCATAGTTTTACTAACACCTGAGCATCCACAGATCAGTAGGCAACAAGAACTCATGGCTCTGAACTTGCTGTCTCAATAAAAATGAGCAGAATAGGACTGTATCTGGACTGTGAGTGCCTAGCTACTGGGTTCCAGGTTGTGTGTTCAATTGCCAAGGAAATGAGGTCACTTCTTGGGAACTCTTTGCCTGAGGCCCTTTCACATGCTAGATATTTACAAAGTTCCCATACAATGTAGAATGCTCTCATCTTCCCAGGACATATGCACAAGTGGACAAAGTTACACCAACATACACTGGATCAGGTCGCCAAACAGGTCTATTGTAGCAAGCTCTCCTGGTTTGAGAAGACAGAGGTTGGTTCAGATCCATCCCCTCTTTCTGCCCATGAGTGTGGTCCTGAAGAAGTCATTATGCATGGCAGGGCCTTATAGCTTCCCCACATCTCCAGGGATTATTCTAGCATCTGCTTTTGAATTTGTCAGCAGATGTATGAGCCAATACATAAATGTACTCCATAGGAAAACCTAACACTAGAGTCTTATGTTGCAATGCACAAACATACAGATGAAAAAACAGGAAGGTGAAGAACAGAGGATGACATGCAAATATACTATGACATGAGTCCCACAGTGAAAGAGAGTAAGCGAGCTCCTCTGTTGGCCATGTTTCCACTCTGCGCCAAAGGAAGGTTTTGATGACTGATTTACAGAGATAGCCTCCCCATGATATAGACCTGAAAATGGTTCCTGTACAATGTCAAATTGTGTAAATTTCTGTTCCCATTTTATAATGTGGTTATACTACAAGGGACCCCAACCCCCACAGCATCTCGGTGCCAAAGGTCTACAGCTCCCTAACCTTTTAGTAAATCTACATCAGCATCTGGTTTCAAAGAAACAGAAATAAGCAAGGGTCATGAGATTTCAACTTGAAGGCGGAGTCATGGAAAGTCTTGTTTCTATCGGATTCCATATACCTAGAGCATAAAGCACTGTTGGAATTCTAGAGCTTTGTAGAAAAATGACGCCATCCAGTGGAGTCAATTTGGCGCAGGGGACAAATGAATAGCGAGGCTCTTGAATTCGGAACAGTTTATTGATGAATTATTGATGAATCAGGAAACCCAGGAACCTGGAGCCTCGAGGAGAGCCCTTATATTTCCTCCCAGAGGTGGAGGGCAAGGCCGAGCCAGTTAAGGAGCCAGCTGCCCAATCACAGCAAAGGTCAAAATAAGCAGGCACAAGCAGAAGCACTCAGGAACACCTGTGCATGCATTGTGTGAGTGGACTTAATTGAATATGGCCAATGATAAATCACCTGGGTGTTCTTATATTAATCAACCTCCTCATTGCCGATGTGATCAAAACAACCTCCAGCTGGCCGCCAGGCGCCATCCTGGCGCAGTCCACATGGCACAGCCCCCAACAATTCCCCCTTCCTTATATGAAATGAAAATGTAGCTGGCAGGGATCATATCTGTCTTAGGTCCCAGGAATCAACATCCTGTCCTTACCCTTCATCAAAGGATACCAAAGGGGAGTTGGTCCTTCTGTCTTAGGTTGGTACAGTGTTTTTCCATGGTTACCCATCTCTGACTACCGAACCAGCATACTAAGCCATATGTTGGGAGATTGTTCTGCTTCAAGGGCAGCCATGGCCTATTTTATGATCACATTATGAGCCTGTTGACTGGCTTTGAGGCATATGTAAATGTAGAATAGAATTAACACAAGCATACCCAAGCTTATTTGTGTGGGACTTAAGAGTCCTCCAAATTTTGGTGCCAAATTTTGTTAGTTTATCTAATGCTCCTGCAATAAGCCCTCCTGGTTTGACTTCCACCTCAGTGACCTTCATGGTGAGGATCTGCCATTGAAGACTTGTTACCAGCTCATCGAATCTATCCGTCCATTGTTGTGTGATCTGTGAAAATAACTGTTTAGAGAAGTTCTCATTAGAAGTCACAAAAAGGAAAGGGGAGCTAGGCACAAAGGAGTATATGAAAAAACAATCATTTCACTATCTCTTCATATTTCAGTATTAACTCCATTAACCTTTTGATCAGTGCACTTTCCTTTACTTATAGAACCTCATTTTACAAAAGCCAGGGGGCTTATATTCGTACATGTCTTAGGATCACATAAGGACCAGATGGATAAGGGGTTGAAATTGCCTTTATTTTCCAGATTTTCTGTAAAATATTTTGTACTTTGAGATGTGATATATATCTGTTTAGGCAAATACCAAGGTCCAAAAGCCAGATAACTGGAGACCTTTTTATCAGGTCCTAGGTGCTGACAAGCTTCCCATAATGGAGGCCAAGTAATAGGCTTTTTGAAGGACTGGCAATGGCCATACCAATGGATATGAAAATCAGTCTTATTAATAGCTTTGGGCATGTAACAGTAGGCAACCCTAATGTGGAACTAGTGGTAAGAAAAGGAGGATATAGATTGGAAGAGTTAATAAGGGGCAAAGGGCAAGGCCACACCTTTAATATCCCCCATAGATAATGCATGGCTCCTCTATTAACATGGTGAGGTATCATCAACAACAGCAATTGGAGGAACTTCCACATCTTCTTGTTGTTCTTGGTTTTCTATTGAGGAAGCCTTGACTAATCTTTCAGGCACCCAAATTGGCGATTGTGCATCCTGCGGAAAAACACAAACAGACCCTCGGGTCCAGATTAATACTGGACCTGGGCCTTTCCATTCTCCTGATAGAATGTTCTTCCAGAGCACTTGAGGTAGATGTTTTTTATTAGGCTCTGAATGATGGTCAATAGCCAATCGGCCCTCAGAATCTAGATTTTTCAAATTTAAGATGAACAAGGCAACAGATAATTTGTCTTTTGGGGATCTGTATGATGCCCCTATTTCCCCTTTTTGTTTATAAATCATGTTTTTAAGTGTTAAATGGGCACACTCAACAATGCTTTTTCCAGTAAAATTATAGGGAATTCCTGTGACATGTTGAATACCAAAGGTGGAACAAAATTGTTTAAAGGCCTGGGACGTATATCCAGGACCATTATCTGTTTTAATTTGTTTGGGGACCCCTAGGATAGAGAAAGAATGCAAACAGTGTACTATTACATCTTTGGTTTTTTTTCTCTAGCATGAGCAGAGGCCATAATAAATCCTGAAAAGGTATCTATTGACACATGGATGAATTGTAGTTTTCCAAATTCTGAATAATGAGTTACATCCATTTGCCGAATATGATTGGGCTGAAGCCCTTTTTACTCCTAATGAGGGGTTAGGAATAAGTGTAACACATTTAGCACAAGACTGGACTATGTCCTGAGCTGTTGCCTTAGTAATTTTATAGTGTGTACATAGAGTAGAAGAATTTAAGTAAAATTTGGAATGAAAAGTTTTTGCATTTTCAAGCATATTAAGATGTGTGGGTCTCTGGTGCCCATATCTGTTAAATCATTGTGTAAAGTTAGAGTACCTGGAAGGCCAGTATGAGCCCGAACATGCCCAATAAAAAAATGGACTTTTTCTATCCCAAATAAGTTTTTGTAAAGATTGTAAATACTTAGTGATGGTGGAAGTGTGGGAGAGCAGTCCTGTTAATTCTAAATTTTAAATAGCATTAACAATGTATTTGCTATCAGAGAATAGGTTAAAGGGCTCATGGTGGGTTTTGAATACTTCTATAGCTACTAATAGTTCTGTTTGTTGTGCAGATAGAGTATTAAACAGCAATGATTCTGTAACATTATCTATAGTAATAGCACCCATAACATTTTTTGTTCCATCAGTAAATATAAGGATAGCTCCTATAATAGGTTCTTTCTGGGTGACTATAGGGAAAATTATAGGATGTTGACTCCAAAATTGGAGAAGAGGATCAGATGGCAAATGATTGTCAAACACAGCAGAAGTACTAGTAAAGACTATAACCTATGAATTTGAATTATTAATAAGATATTGTAACTGATCAGTAGTATGAGGAGTAGATATTGTCGAGGGATGTGACCCAAAGGTGGAAAGGGATACTTTTAACGCCCTAAGGATTAATTCTGCCACAGATTCAGTAAACAAAGATAAGACCTTGTTAGGGGCATAATTCATGTGAACCCATAGAATAGGAGCTTTTTGACAAAACACTCCTGTGGGTAACTTATTTGTGGCCAAGACAATGAATGATAAAGGCTTATCTAGGTCAATACGATCAAGATGAACCTTTTCCATAGCTGTTTCAACAAACTTAAGAGCTGTTCGAGCCTTAAGGGTAAGCAACCACTTAGAAAGGGGATCAGAATCACCTTTAAGAGTGTCAAACAAGGGGCCCAAACTTGAGGTGGGTAAATGAAGGTAAGGTTTAATCCAGTTAATGTCACCTAATAGCTTTTGAAAGTCATTCAAAGTCTTAAGTTGGTCTATACTCAAATACTAATTTTGGTGGGTTTAACCATAGTTGCATTTATGATAGATCCCATGAAGTTTTTGGTGTCTGTCATTTGTGCCTTATCAATGGCAATATGTAAGCCCCACCTTTTTAGTGACTTTATTAAGGAACTATAATAATTTTCCAAGACATTTTTTTCTTTATGAGCTAACAGAATATCATCCATATAATGATAGATTAAAATTTGAGGGTTTGCTAGGCATATGGGTTCAATAGCCTTGTTTACATATACTTGACACATAGTGGGGCTATTGGCCATGCCTTGTGGGAGAACTATCCATTCATATCTTTTATTAGGAGAACTGTTATTAAGTGAGGGCACAGTAAATGTGAACCTTTTGGTGTCTGAGGGATGTAACAGAATGGAAAAGAAGCAATCTTTCATGTCAATTACAATGGAGGGCCAATTAACTGGAATAGTCAATAAAGTAGGTAATCCTAATTGAATAGGTCCCATGGTCTCAATTATAGAATTTACTGCTCTTAGGTCATGCAATAGCCTCCATTTTCCTGATTTCTTTTTTATTATGAATATGGGTATGTTGAAAGGAGAGGTGGATGGTTTGTTGTGTCCAGCCTCTAGTTGTTCTTTAACCAATTGTTGGGCTGCTTCTAATTTGTCTTTTGAGAGGGGCCACTGAGGGACCCAGACAGTTTTATCAGATTTCCATGTTATTTTTATTGATTCAGTGGCCCCTAATGTAAATCCAATCCCTTTTTATCTTGTTTTGGAGTAACTAAAATGGGTGAAGTAGGTCCTTGACTATTTTTCCCAAGACCTTTTCCCCATATGTGTCCTTGGGCTAACATCACTTGATTAGCTTTTGGATTACTTTATGGGATCTCAGATATGAGATGTAAATCCATCTCTTCCATGATATCTCTCCCCCACAACTTTACCAGGAGGTGTTCAAGGATGTAGGGTTGGATGGTACCACTATGACCTTCTTCATCCTTCCTTTTAATATGGCTGTGCTTTTGTTAGAATTGGAAGCTATACCAAATCCCCTTAAAGTCTGATCTGCCTGTTGAAGTGTCCAGGCTTTGGGCCATTCTGTAATTTTGATAATACTTTTGTCAGCCCCAGTACCTAATAAGCCCTCAAAAGTTTTGCCTTCTATCAGTAACTTTGTCATAGGTCTATCTTTTAAATCCAATGTTAACATGACCATATTTTTTCCAGCAGAACCTAATCCTTTATTTCCCCTAATAATTTTCTTTGATGGATATTGATCATGGCAGCTGGGTAAGACCAACAATTGTGCTATGCGATCACCCTGAGCTATTATTGCTACACCTCTTGGTGAAGAAGCAATGATTTTTATTTCTCCTGTAAAATCAGGGTTTATAACTCCAGGGACAACATTTAATCCTTTTGAAGCAGAAGAACTCCTCCCCAGAATTAGTCCCACTGTTCCTTCAGGTAATGGGCCCACAACTGAAGTTGGTATTGGTTGTACTCCCATCTCTGGAGTTAATACTGCTCTGGTGGAGGCACAGAGGTCTGATCCTGCGCTTCCTCTTGTCTAATTGGGGAGTCAAGGGGTAATATGTCCGAGGCACGGACTGGAGAGCCCTGTATATTTGTGGACCCCGAGGCCAGGGGCCCTGATTCCCATTTTTTGGAGGTAAGTGGTTACCATCTTTGTCTCTAGTTGACTTACAGTCACTTGCCCAGTGTTTCCCTTTTTTCCCTCAAGGACATAATTTTGGCACAGGACCCTGGGGGCAGTCCTTTTTTATGTGTCCATATTACACCAATAACACTGTTGGCCTGGGCGGGAGTTGGCATTGTCTCTAAGATCCTGTGCAAGTGCTGCAGCCATCACCTGACCTTGAATAAAAGCCTCATTAATATCCCTACAAGCCGTTAAGTAGGCTCCAAGGTGTTTGTTTTTCCAAGGTCCTATTGCTTCTTTACACCACTTATTTGCTTGCTCATATGCAAGCTGTTTGATTAAAGGCATAGCCTGGTCTACATCTCCAAATATGCGTCCTGCTGTTTGAATCAATCTGTCTACAAAATCGGCATTGAGTTCATTGTTGCCTTGAATAACCTTAGATAACTGTCCTCGAAGATCACCAGCACCTGAGCGTTTTCCAAGCTCTGGTGGCAGCAGCACTAATTTGTTGATATACACTGGGGAGGAAACTAATCTGATTACCTTGCCCTTCATATGGTCCTTGGCCTGTCAGCATGTCTAGATCCCATTGAGGATTGCCCACAACTGCATTACATCAGGCAATATCAGAACATAACTCCTGGTTAGCCACCTTCCACATAAGATATTGTCCCCCAGATAAACATGCTTTTGCTAAATTATCCCAATCAGTCAGAGTAAGATTTAGACTTGCAACATTCTCTAATAAAGAAATGGTAAATGCAGCTTATACTCCATAGGACATAACTGCCTCTTTTAATTGTTTTACTAATTTTATATCTAATATTTGATGATATCTCTGTTTATTTTGATCTTCAAATACTGGGAATATTGGGAACACTGATCGAGATTCTACATCAGCCCACTGTCTGGGGGCCGCCCCTGTGCAGCAACTACATGTGCCCCTACAACTTGGAAAAGAGTGGTGATCTGGATTATACACCGGAGGGTGTGGCGCAGTAGGGGCTAAATGCCACTGAGAGAACTTCTTTTCTAACTCTGTCTCAGATAGTTCCTATTCTTCAGAGTCAATTCCCTGTTCTGAGTCTGAACATCTACTTCCTCTTTTAGAAGCTCTACTTGATTGTTCCTCTTTTACAGATTCTAATATCTCTTCCCCTTCTCTTAGCTGTTCTTGAATTTTAGGTTTTTGAGATGTCAGACAGGATCATACTAATGCCCAAAGAGGCAAAATCCCAAGAGGGAGAGGTATTTTTTTCATTTTTTCTGCATAGTTCCTCTCCTACATGCTCCCACTAGGGAACATTAAGGAGTCCCTCATCTAGGAACCAGGGACAGTGTTTTTCTATAGTTTTAAGGAATGCCCGTGCAGTTTTAGTCTTTAACGGAGTTTCATTTTCTTTTAATAATGCCTTAAGTGGACTTTCCATGCGGAGCTGAGAAATTTCTGATCCCATGATTAAAAATCTTAATAGCTTTTCTAACTACTACTAAAATAACAAACAGTAACCAAGCAAATAAAAGCAATAGAAATACTAACACAACTAACACTTAAAACACATTCATTTACTATAGGATATCCTTTGCTGTCTCTTGGGACAACCTCCTGTTAAGTTCCCTCACAAGGGGAGTCTTCCATTAAACCTTTTTTGCTGTCTCTCAGGACAGTCTTCTGTTAAGTTCCCTCACTAGGGGAGCCTTCCTTTAAACCTTAAGGCTACTGTTTCCTCAAATAGGGAAACCTTCTAGTTAATTATGCTAGCAAAAATGTCTTTTACTTACCTTATCCTTGTGGTGCTGAAAACTGTATAAAATGCTACGGGGGTCCCCGTATGGGCCACCATTTGATGCCATCCAGCAGAGTCAATTTGGCACAGGGGACAAACGAGTAGTGAGGCTCTTGAATTCGGAACAGTTTATTGATGAATTATTGATAAATCAGGAAACCCAGGAACCTGGAGCCTCGAGGAGAGCTGGCTTATATTCCCTCCCAGAGGTGCAGGGCAGGGCCATGCCAGTTAATGAGCCAGCTGCCCAATCATGGCAAAGGTCAAAATGAGCAGGCATGAGCAGGAGCACTCAGGAACACCTGTGCACATGTTGTGTGCGTGGACTTAATTGAATACGGCCAATGATAAATCACCTGGGTGTGCTTATATTAATCAACCTCCTCACTGCTGATGTGATCAAAACAACCTCCAACTGGCCACCAGGTGCCATCCCGGTGCAGCCCACATGGCACAGCCCCCAACAGAAAAATTTGGTGTGCCAACTGGCAGATGTTGGGGGATACTTTGAAGTGACAAGGAGCTGGAATTTCTGTTCTTTGATTTCTAAGTGCCTCATGTAGGTGAAAATATTTTAGTTATAAAATTCACTGATGCACATGTTTTATCAAGAAGCAAGGATGGTGTTAATTGGGCAAGAGTTTGCCCAATAACTGGATCATAACCATAGGAGAGGACATCATTTCTCCATGTCTTTAGGGAAAGACTACATTGCTTCTCTCAGAGGAGCACTAAGCCACATCCTTTTGATTTGTGTGTAGTTGTAGAGAGAGTTTTCTCCTGTACTTTCAACTAAGATTTAGAAAGAAGATCCCAGCAGTAAAAACAAAGAAGCATCTCAGAAGGCAATATTGTTTAAATATCTAAGGCTACTGGAGCAGAGAGAAGGATAAACAATATAGTTTTGAGGACTGAAAAGGGAATAGGAGACCACTCCTTGCACAGGATACTCACTAACCAAATGTAACTTCACTGAGCTGTCTGTACTCACTGTTGAATGGAACACAAAGTGATATCTTTCCCATAAGGAACTTCAAGCATTAAGAACCCATTACAGGAGACTCAGGACAATCTTCCTTGTGCACATAGAGCTATGTTGCTGCTCATTACCTTCACACCAAAGGTGAGAGACAGATGATAGTCAAATGGCCTGGAAAGACTTAAAAATCAACACACATATATACAATTGCCCCTGTGGGAAGATTCCCAGGATAGGGCATTTCTAGCTGATTTTGTGTTCTTTGAAATTTCCTGGGGAATAACAAATGGGGATGAACCAGTTGAATGAGGATCTGCAACTATGAATCGTTCTGGGTTTGATACATACTGAGACACCAGTCAATTTGAAAAGAGTAAATGGGCCCTGTTTTTAAATTGGTAAAAGTCAAAGACATGGATAGTTCTCCCCTCATTTCCTCCTCCTACAGGCATTCATCTTAAGGCATTAGGTGATAAAATTTCCGATTTCACTAAGTTTCTTCAGGGAGGAGAAAGAGCCATGAATGAGTCATGGCCTGCCTGTTGAGACCATTAAATAGACCAAAGTTCAACCTGTTTCTGTGTCACTATAAACAACCAGTAAGGTCACAATGGCAGCTGGTGATAATTTCTCTTTGTTGGCCACTCCTGGAAAAGTGCTTTAAAATTGCTCTGCTGGGATCTTAACTCTGTAAAACAGGACAAAGAAGAAATAACAGAGAAGGGTTGATGAATTCTGGGTTCCACCAGGGTTTAATTGAGCTCAAAACAGATTCACTGTCTTAACAAATAATCCCATGCACAAGTATACCAATAAAGCCTACCCAAGTGTTAGTCCCCTTCCTAAAACATCTTTTTACCAAGATCCTCAATATGGATCTGTACGGAGTCAGCCCAGTGCTGTCTTTCACATTCTAAAGCACAGCACTACCAGTTTCAATCAGTGAAGCACCAAGATGTGAGGGCTGAACTATTCTTTTTCTAAACATAGCATCCAACACAAAGGTGCAGTGTGCCAAACTCTCAATAGAAAAAAAAAAACAAGAATATATATTATTTTAAAACTAAAATTTGCTCACAGCTAGGCCCACCTAGACAAAATTATACATGTCAAATGATACACAGTTTTCTTACTGGAATCCAAATTAGGCAAATGCAATGTTTAAGGAAGAGTACAGAACCCAGGGAAATCAATGAGAGCCTGACATCAAAACACCCTGTAAACATAGTCCAGAGACATTGACTTCAAGCCCCAGGTTAATAAGGGGTATCAAAGCAGTACAGGCTCCATCTGCCCCTCCTCAGATTCTTATATTGGCACCCTTGCACTCTGGGCAGAGTGATCCTGACACAGAGACCCTGAGACTTAGAAGCCACTTGACTGGTCTCAGGTGCAAGCTTTCAACTCAGATCTGAAGGGCCAAATCACCAGTTGCAGGAATCCCTGTGTATGGTTGAGGAATTGTTCCATGCAGGTGATTTATTGATTATGGGATTCTCCCAGAGAAATGGAACAGAGACGATGCTTTTTACATGAATTGATCAGTTGCTTCCTACACCATTTCATTTATTGGGCATGTTTTGACCCTTTTGTTTATAACATAACCTGCTGGGAATTTCACCATGGACTCAAGGTGATTCTCTGTCTTATCTCTCTGCTTGCTCCCAAGTGAGGCTCACTAGGAGCAGACCTGCACTTGAATGAAGTCTCTAACACCTGCAGGTGTTTCTCCTTCTTCACATGCCCTCTCCACAGCCAGCTCTGGCCCCATCCAGCCCAGGATTGCAGTGATGAGTTAGAACTGAAGTCATGAGGGTTGTGGTAATTCTGTGGCATTAAAAATGAATACCCATCCCAGTCATTTGCTCTGTCACAGGTGCTGCCCATATACTTGTAGTACCAGTTGACCTTCATTTTCTTTGTGAAGTACTTCATGAAGTATGGATGCAGGATATCCTCTGCATCCATGTACAGTATGTTTAGGAGAGAGATGTACCCTCCAGTAGATGACAGAAAAACACAGATCTCATAAATTAAAATGATAGGTAGTTTGTCACTGCAATTAGCATTGGTAAGCTCTAAGAAGAGTCATTACACCAAGAGCTGTAGGATTTGGGTCACCAGAACTTTCAGGCATTACTGGAAAGACACATGACAGCCACTTTTGAAGATGAAGCACCAGTTCTTTTTAAGGAAGAAGACATCTAATCTATGACCAGTGTCCCCATAATTTATCTACATTTGGAAAAGTGATGAGAAAGCATGTCAAACCAGACTATGGTGCCATTATGAACATCAGAATTTTGATGCTGATCAGATAAAATAACCAACTATCTTTCCATATCTGAGTGCTGAACATACCCAGAATATAAAGGAATAAACCACAAAGCTACAGACACACAGATGCATACTACCTATTCTGCTGCAAGATGCAACAAACCTTGCTGAAGAGACAACATGATGTATGACCCACCTTTGTTGACATTCTAGAAAAGGCAAAATTATGGTCAGAAGCGGAGGTGCACAGGATGAGGCTCAGGAGGGTCATGAGTGTAGGCGCATCTGTCCACATGGAGTTTGGGGGAAAACACCCTCCCTGTGCTTGGTTGTGTTCAGAAACTCCTTGACCACTTCTTGTACAGACATTTATGGAGACTTAATCTTTTATGCCTGATGGATATTAATTCATATTCCAGCTTCTTTCCCCATGTTAGGTGAGGAGTTGAAAGTTGCAAGGTTATATTCAGGGATTGGTTTTCCTCACAACCATCCTCAATCCTGATGCTTCCCTAGAGACCTAATAAGAGTCCTTATTAGAGCAAAGATCTTCTTAACACCCTAAACATTCTACAAGATATAGGGACCCCATGCTAGGAATCATGGTCAAAAATCTAATGTTGGCATTAAAGATGTACTTACCACCATTATTGCTTACTAAATATGAGGATTTGAGGAACTCTGCACCAGGCACTGGGTCTACAGACCAAATTTGTTTCTTTGTTTTTATTATTTTAGATCATGTAATCTGAAGCAATAATGAGTATATATCTCATAAAGGAAAAATGAATTAATTGCATGGCAGAAGCTAAGACCCAGATCTCTCATTGTTGATATGAGAAATTACAGATCAATCAAAGATAAAGTCAGAGCGATCCTCAGCATGATGGATCAGAATCTGAGGACTGCATATCAATATTTTATCATGTTTAACTTCATATATGTATGGATCATTCCACCTAAACACTGTTACAATTGGGTGGAGCATGTGGCATGTGGAGGAGAACACACTTATACACATCTTTTCAATTTCAGTATTGTTTGAGGGTCAAGATGCAATGGGCATATTCAGCTGTCAGAAAAAGATATTAATATCACTCTATAGATGCTCCAGTATAGGTTCCATAATAGAATTACAGTTCACTGGAAAGCTATTATATCAGATTTGTATCCTGTAATATGGGTATTAAATTATGATCAATAACTTAGGGCAGATATTCTATTAGCTTGAGGTACTTTATCATTGAAAATATTTTTGTATGAAGGACTAAGGTTAGCTATTATATTTGTTATGGATGCTATAGCACACATCTTCCATCAATATAAAATGTATATGGAAGCTATTATATTAAGATTAAATGCTCAACTATGGATAATACTAGTATTAAAACCTCAGGGAAATTATATTAATTGTACTTGCTATAGTATGAGTATTACATTAATATTAAAGGGCACAGGGTGGCTATCACATCAGTTTGAGATATTATAGTATAGATATCACATTACTGTTGAATGCCACAGATAAATAGTTATGTCACATATAGAAGCTCAAGTATGCATATTGTGTTAGGATTAATATCTATGATACTTAATGCATTAATTGTAATAATATCTCATGAATATCTTATTAGTTTAATGGCTACAGTGCAGATATTTTTAGCTTAATGTTGTATATTACAAATATTATGCTAACATTAAATGCTAAGAGCACCTGTTTATTAGTTTTAATGTTATATTGAGTATTAAATAAATATTGACATTCATAAGGAATTATTTACATTGGTTTTGGGTTGTGTAAGTGATGTTATATATTAAGATTAAAGGTCACAGGACATACATTTCATTGACTTTAGAAACCATAATATGGATGTCATATTCATATTTAAAGATACATGGATCCAGAATATTAGTTTTAGATGCTAGGCTAGGAATAACACATTAGATTTAAAGACTACAACACAGCTTCTATACTCATAGTTGATACTATACTTAGGATACCATATTTGAATCCTCTGAATGGCTCCTATGTCCATTTTTGATGTTGTAATAGGTGAATTTACATTAATATTAAAGGACACATAACAGCTCTTTATCAGTTTTTCATGCCCTTGTATGGATATATCAGTTATATTCTGTTACATTTTGGGGGCCATAGTAGAGATATTGTATTAATATTGAAGTCTACAGTGTAGTTATTATATATGTTTATATGTCCATTATGAATATTATAGTCATATTTAAGGGACAAGGGAATCTACTGCATTAGTTTAACATGGTACAGTAAGAAGATTTCTTTATTATTAAAGACCACATAGTAGCAATTACTTTAAAAAAGGACAAATTTATCATATTCATATTTAGGGTCCCAGGACCAACAGTTATGTTTTAGGTTTAGATTTTATACAATGGAAAGCATAATATTATGACTGATCAGAAGGCAGCAATTATATCAGTTTTGATGCTATAGTATAAATACAGTATTAGTATTGAAAGACCACAGGTCTATTTCTATATTAGTTTAAGAGGTCACATTTTCCATATTGTATAAATTTGAAAGGAATCAGGGAAACTATTAATTTTGGAGGTAAAATGATTGAAAATATGTTAGTATTAAAAGTCACAGGGCATCTACTATAATGGTTATAAGTGCTAAATATAAATATTATGTTAATAGGAAAGACCATAGTGTATACTAAGGTTATTGTAAGAAATATTGTTTCTATGGTGTGTGCATCTTCTATAACCTTAGTAGCCTCTATGACATGAGTAGCTCCAACAATCTGGGTAGCAAGTAAAGCATGATTAAGTGCCTTAGACTACACAGCCATTAGCCTCATTGAGATGAACAGATTCTATAATCTGTGTTGCTTCTATGACCTGTGTAGTGTCTATGGACTGAGAATGCTCTATGACAAGTTTAGACTGCATATCTTAAGTAATATCCATGACCTACATAAATCTATGTCTTTTATATTTTTATAAATTGTGTTACATCTATGGGCAGACAGTCAATATGATGTACTTCACTTTCAGTGCCTGAATATTCTAATGAACTTCTGTAGTACCTATACCTTTAGAAATTATTATGACCTGTGTAGCTTCTATGATGTGTATAAACTTTACAAAATGTATAGGCACTGTGTCCTCAGTAGCCCTTAAGAATTAAGGATCCCTTGATTCCCATGAAGTTTGAAGGACCCAAGTGTACTTTATAACTTTTTACTGTCTTTGATCTGAGTATCTCCTATGACCTACCTATTATCTAAGACATCAATATCTTCTAATTTTTGCATAAAATCTATGGCTTGTGTAGAGGTTTTTTTCTGAGTAGTTTAAATAACCTTAGCATCCCCTATGATCCACATAGCCTCTATGACTTGAATAGCTTCTATAAACTGATCATCCTACAGGAATTGAGTAGCTTTTGTGATCAACCTAACACCAATGACCTGTGTATCTGCAAAGACCTGCATAGCCTATATGACCTCATAGCATCTGTGGCATAAGAAGTCTCTATGACTTATATAACCTTAAGACCAGAATAGCCTGAATGAACAGATCAGTCCTAATACTTAGTATCCAGTAGAACCTGTGTAGCTTTAGGACTGAATGTCTTATGTGAACTGCATAGCTATATAGTCTATATTATCTGCATGTCCTCTATAGACTAGAAAGCACTAAGACTTTCAAAACTCTACATTTCAGTAGCCAGTAAGACATACCTAGCCTCGATGACTAAGTAGACACTATGACCTGTTGGAGACCGCTGCCCTGTAGGGCCCGCAGTGGTAGCTGGCCTCACCCTAAGATGGCGCCAAGAAGCCCAACTGCAAAGAAAAACAACTTTAAGGAAGTGCTTTCTATTTGCTGACTGATCTCCTCCTCGTCCATGCTTAGCTCGTGATTAGTACGTGTCCTCATTGCCCACCATTATGTCTCCACGAGCCAAACACCTGACCCGTTAAGGTGATTGGCTGTTATATCCCATAAAGCTGTGTATTTTGCGCGGTGGGAGGGAGCAAGGCAAGGAGGGCAGGCAGCAGCTGCGGGACGAGAGAAGAGGAGAGGCGGCTGCGGCACGACGAGAGAGGAAGAAGAGAGAAGCAGCAACTGCATGAGAGAAGAAGGAGAGAGAGAGAGCTGCACAACAATAGAAGAAGGAGAAGAAGAAGACGGCAGCAGTGGAGGAGGAGGAAGAACCAGGAACTCGGCTCAGAAGCTCTCCCATAAAAATAAAGACCTTAAAACTTCATTTGAGAGCCGAGTCTTCATTGTACTCACTGGACGAGGCAAGTGGTGCCGAAACCTGGGACCCTTCAGACCGCCACAAAAGAGGTAAGTAATATTCAGGTAAAACAGCTGTTAAAACTAAACAAGTCAAGTAAAATAAGTTAAGAAAGGTTAAAGCAGTATACAGGAGGCTGGGTGAAGTAACCCCCAGCGGAGCTGGGTCGAAGAGGGCCCAGGTACAGGGAACTGGGTAAAGTAACCCCTAGTGGACTGGCCAGGTATTAAGATTCTGTGTGCTTGTTGTTTGTCAAGAGTTCATGTCTTTGGTTGTATTGTATTGTTGCAGAGCGCTACTGTTTTTAGTTGTTTTAGTGTGACTTAGCATTGTAGTGTGGGTAGCATTTAAAGCTTTAGAAAATGGGTGGGGAAACATCACGGATCAGAATGGAGAGTACACTTAGAGTCTTATTAAAAGCAAATGGAACACCTCTAAAAACAAAGACTGTGAGGCTTTTCCTCAGAACAAAGAGGAAGCTGCACCATGGTTTTTAGATGAGGGACTCTTAAATATACCACAGTGGGATCACTTAGGAGAGGATCTAAGAAAGAGGGAGAAAGTAGAACCATTGCTGGTGGGCACGAGCGCAATTTGGAAGTTGATTCACGGGTGCTTAACTGACCGGAGGCCAACATTTAAAGATACGCTCGAAAAAGGAGAAGATATTTTAGAGGAGATAAAAGAGGGACGATCCAGAACCTCTGAAAGATTATCAAAAAGGGAAAGTTCCTCGGATGAGGAAGAACTTTCAGAAGAGGAACTAGAGAGAATAGTTAAAAAAGAGGAACAGGAAAAAAGAAGAAAGTTTAAATTCAATATTGTACCAACGGCTCCCCCTGCCTATAATCCATATCATGACAATAGGGAAGAACATACAAAAAACAAAAGGGTAAATGAGGAAGATATATGGGAAAAGGACTGGAGTTCTATGTTTCCTGTTTTTGAGGATCCAGGGTCATAACAAAGATATCATCAGCCCTTAGATTTTAAAATAATAAAACAATTAAAAGAAGCAGTCGTGTCATATGGCCCACAAGCAGCATTTACGCTGTCGTTAGGAGAATCAATAGGGGCCATGAACTTAACACCTGATGATTGGGGAAATGTGTCTAGAGCGACATTATCTGGGGGACAATATTTAATATGGAAAACAGCATGGCAAGAATATTCTTCTGACACAGTTTGAAGAAATATGGCAGCAGGAAATCCACAATGGGATATGGAAATATTAATGGGGATGGGTCAATATACAGGACAACAGACACAATTGAATTATAATTCTGCTGTTTACATGCAGATAGCTGCTGCAGCAACTAAAGCATGGAAAACTATACAAGGAAGTGGGGACCTACAGGGCCAATTATCTAAGGTCTTGCAGGGAACCAATGAGCCTTATGCTGATTTAGTGGCTAGGTTATTACAAACAGCAGAACGCATTTTTGGGGATGTAGATCAAGCAATGTCCCTCATAAAGCAACTGGTGTACGAACAGGCTAATAGATGGTGTAAAGAGGCAATAAGACCCTGGAAAAGCAAAGACCTCAGTGCCTATATTAAGGTATGTAGAGACATAAATGAAAGTGTCATCCAGGGACAAGTTATGGCTGCAGCTATTACACAAGGGATGCAAGGGCTAAACTTTAAGAGAGGAGGACCTCCAGGATCATGTTTCTACTGTAAACAACAAGGACACTTTAAAAAACAATGTCCCCAGTTAAAACAGCAAGACAGACCCCAGAGAAGGCCTAAACCTGGAATCTGCCCAAGATGTAGAAAGGGATATCATCAGGCTAGTGAATGTAGATCTATGATAAATGTAGATGGTAACCCTATCCTTCCTCGTGGAAGTTCAAGAAACGAGGGACGGAGCCCACAACCCAGGGCCTGACACAAATGTATGGGGTGATTCAAAAAGTGGCCAGGACACATTATCCAGTGACAGACCAAGGAGAGCAACACCAGGAAGTGCAGGACTGGGCCTCTGTTCTACCACCAGAGCAATACTAACACCAGAAATGGGAGTACAAGTCATACCTGTTGACTTTAAGGGTACCTACCTGAGAACACCATGGGACTATTATTAGGCAGAAGCTCCAGTGCACTCAAAGGATTAATGATAGTTCCAGCAGTTGTAGATCAAGATTATACAGGAGAAATTAAAGTGCTTGCTTCATCACCTCAGGGCATTATTTCCATTTCTCTGGGAGACCGAATAGCTCAGCTTTGTATACTACCTAGTCTTCATGGCTCATTCCCATCACAACAACATTTTAGGGGAGATAAGGGTATGGGATCTACAGGTATCGATTTGGCCTGCCTTACTATGGAACTAAAAAACAGACCTATGTTAGAATTAATTGTAAAAGGAAAAATTATGAATGGATTGTTAGACATGGGAGCAGACACAAGTATCATAGCAGAAAAAGATTGGCCAAAGGATTGGCCCACACAAAAGGCAAATCAAACATTGAGAGGATTAGGTATTGCCACAGAACCAAAAAAGAGCTCCATGTGGCTACAATGGAAAAGCCCAGAAGGTCAAGAAGGACTTTTCCAACCATATGTCTTAGAATGAATCCTGGTGACATTATGTGGTAGAGGTATTTTAAATCAAATGGGGTGAAAATAACCACAGAAGGAATATACAGTGAACAAGCACAAAACATAATGAAAAAACAAGGGCACAAGTGGGGAAAGGGCTTAGGAATCAATGAACAAGGCATAACGAAACCAATATCAATTAAACAAAAAGGTGATAGACAGGGATTGGGTTTTTCCTCGGGGCCACTGATGAAATAATCAAAATAAAATGGAATACAGAAAAAACAATCTGGGTCCCTCAGTGGACCCTAAATACAGAAAAACTTAAAGCGGCCCAGGAATTAGTACAAGAAGAATTAGAGGCAGGGCATATAAGGCCCTCCACATCACCTTGGAATACCCCCATATTTGTTATAAAAAAGAAATCAGGTAAATGGAGATTATTACATGACCTAAGAGCCATCAATGCCATAATGCAATCCATGGGGCCAATTCAGTTGGGCCTACCAGTCTTATCAGCATTACCAAAGGACTGGAAATCAATAATATTAGATATAAAGAATTGTTTTCTCTCTATTCCTCTCCACCCTGACGACATAGAAAAGTTTGTTTTTACGGTCCCCTCTATTAATCATGGACAGCCTGATGCCAGATATGAATGGAAAGTCCTACCCCAAGGGATGACCAATAGTCCAACCATATGTCAAATTTACATAAATAGTGCTTTAATACCAATCAGAAATAAGTACCCAGATATAATTATATACCATTATATGAATGATGTATTAATTTGCCACCCAGAACAAACAATATTAGATAAGGTATTCACTGATCTAATCAGTCATTTAAAGACAAGAGGACTTATTATAGCACCTGAAAGATACAAAGACAATAAGTTCAAGAATTTTTAGGCGCTAAAATAAACAGCACAATCATTACACCCCTAAAAACTTCTCTTAGACTCGACCATCTTAATACTTTAAATGATTTTCAAAGGTTATTAGGTGATATTAATTGGATAAGGCCTTACCTTAGATTAACTACTCAAGATTTAGGACCATTATTTAATATCTTAAAGGGAGATGCTCATCCCCTTCTTCACCCAGAAAACTTACAGAGGAGGCCAGAAAAACCCTAGATGTAGTACAAAAAAGACTAGACGAGGCACAGGTTGATCGTATAGATCTGTTGGCATCTCTATCACTCATAGTACTTCCAAATAAATTATTCCCTACAGGAGTCCTCTGGCAACAAGGACCTTTAATGTGGATACATTTACCCTACTCTCCAGGAAAAACAATAGGTTCTTATCCTGAAGCAATGGCACAAATAATATTCAAGGCATTAAAATCAGCCATCATAGTATTTGGAAAAACTACAGACAAGTTAATAACCCCATATAATTCAGAACAAATTTCTTACTTAAGCAATAATAACAATGATTAGGCAATTCTTATGTTCACATCTGCTGCCCAATTTGACAGTCATTATCCAAAACATCCATATATACAATTTTATCTAAGAAATTCTGTGATTCAAATAAAAATTACAAAAAGGGAACCTATAAGACAAGCAGTGGTAGTGTTTACTGATGGTTCCAATAATGGTACTGGAACATATTTTCATAAAGACAAGGTACAAACATTTCTTTTTCCAAAGGCTTCTGCACAGCAAATAGAATTATTAACAATAGAACAAACATTAAAAGATTTTCATAAAGTTCCTGTAAATATTCTGTCATATAGCCATTATGCTGTTAATGCAGTTCAACAACTGGAAGACACCTGTCTAATCAACAAAAATTCCACCATATCCAACATACTCTTAGCATTACAAAAACTCATTTGGAGTAGAACAGAGCCATTCTACATAGGACATTTAAGAGCTCACACAGAGCCAGGTCCGTTAACACAGGGCAATAATATAGCTGATCTAGCCACAAGGGATCCTCATGTTTTTTCTATAATAGAAGAAGCACAAAACTTCCATAGTAAATTTCATGTAAATTCTAAAACCTTACAAATAAAATTCAATATAACCAAAGAACAAGCCCGAACCATTGTAAAAAACTGTAATAATTGTGTAACATACATAAATTCACCTAATAATAGCATTAATCCAAAAGGCCTATTGCCCAACCATCTATGGCAGATGGATGTAACACATATTCCAGAGTTTGGAAATCTCAAATTTGTTCATGTAACTATTGATACCTACTCAGGGGTTATATTTGCATCATTACATAGTGGAGAAAAAACAAAAGACATAATATCACATTGCTTACAGGCCTTTGCGACTTGGGGAAAGCCTAAACAATATAAGACATCCAATGGGCCTGCATATATTTCTGCATCACTTAAAAATTTCTTAAGTACCTTTGATATTTCCCATTCCACTGGAATTCCATACAATCCTATGGGACAAGGAATCATTGAAAGAGCCAATCAAACACTAAAGGCTGTTTTAAATAAACAAAAAGGGGGAATAGGAGACACATACAGGTCTCCTAAAGATAAACTAAACATAGCATTATTTACTTTAAATTTTCTAAATTTGGACAAAGATGGAAAAACAGCCACAGATAGACACAAAAATCCTACAGCGGCTCCAAAGGTCCGTGTACATGTACAATGGAAGGATGTACTCAATGGACAATGGAGAGGCCCAGATCCAGTGTTATTCTGGAGTCGAGGCTCCATATGTGTTTTCCCGCAGGGTGACAAAACACCAGTCTGGATCCCAGAGAGATTAACAAGACCCGCATCTAAGACGTCATCATCCTTTACCATTAACTAATACCTCTTCTATTCTTCCACCTATTTCTAGTACCAATGCCTCGACAGGATTGCCTGCAATTCCCTTTGATTCACAGACCATTCTTTTACATCTTTTCCTTACCAGGATGATGTTCAGTTAGGAATGAAACATGTCAATCCTTATAACTGGCTTCTGCTTTCTAACACAAAAGAATATACTAATATACAGTCATTTTTCAGCCTTCTGGGAGTGGAACATAAATTGTGCCAGTGGAACTCCTCTAGTTGGGACAATTCTTCTTTCCTATCTGCTACTCAGTTTCTTACCTGTAATAGAAGCATAACCTTTCCTCCCACTTCAGTTTGTGTGTCACCCCCTTTCATGTTTCTATTAACTAACCATAGTACTACCGTCCTAAATTGTTCTGATGCTAATGTAACTTGTTTCCTTTCACAATGTTGGAATGCCTCCCAGTTTTCCGTTGCAGTCAACAGTCTCCATAACTGATGAAGAGCTGCCTATGATTTTGTCTAGAAACAAAAGAGACTTCGGCATTACAGCAGCAATGGTTACAGCGGTGGCTGTGTCTGCTGCTGCAGCTGCGGTAGCAGCAACAGCATTAGCTACTACAATACCAATAGCACAAGCTGTCAATAATATAGCTGAAAAAGCCGGCTCAGCTTTACAAACACAAAAGGTTATCGATGCCCACTTAAAGGCTGGCATAACTGATCTTATACTCCTGATAGCCTTACCACTCAATTATGATTAGAGACTGAAACATGGGCAGACATCATGGCTTTTGGAATACTTATGGTACTGGGTTTGGACTAATGAGCTGATGCCTTATGCACGTAAGATGCCAACAACAGGGAGAATGTCAGACCATCAAAATGGCACTTATGGTGCTTAAAACTGGCACATCTCCCCAGGTGTGGCTAAATATGCTGGATCGGTAGCCAATGACGGGTAAGCAAACAGAGACATAGATCAACCTAAGACAGATTCTCATCCCAAGATGGGTGAGATACCAATGACGGGTAAGAATATGTTCTGCTGTTATGCAACCTAAGACAGGCATGATCCCGGGGATCCAGAGCCACAGATAGGCTCATGGGGGCCCATACCAACCTAAGACAGGATTCTGACACCTGGAGGTCAGAATTCCGATGACGGGTAAGCATGGTGCTCGCCACATGAGCTATCATGATGACCTGATCCTAAGCACATTAATAAAACAGAAAGGGGAAGATGTTGGAGACTGCTGCCCTGTAGGGTCCGCAGTGGTGGCTGGCCTCACCCTAAGATGGCGCCAAGAAGCCCAACTGCAAAGAAAAACAACTTTAAGGAAGTGCCTTCTATTGGCTGACTGATCTCCTCCTCGTCCGTGCTTAGCTCGTGATCAGTACGTGTCCTCATTGCCCACCATCATGTCTCCACAAGCCAAACGCCTGACCCGTTAAGGTGATTGGCTGTTATATCCCATAAAGCTGTGTATTTTGTGCGGTGGGAGGGAGCAAGGCAAGGAGGGCAGGCAGCAGCTGCGGGACGAGAGAAGAGGAGAGGCGGCTGCGGCACAACGAGAGAGGAAGAAGAGAGAAGCAGCAACTGCATGAGAGAAGAAGGAGAGAGAGAGAGAGCTGCACAACAAGAGAAGAAGAAGAAGACAGCGGCAGTGGAGGAGGAGGAAGAACCAGACACTCGGCTCAAAAGCTCTCCCATAAAAATAAAGACCTTAAAACTTCATTTGAGAGCCGAGTCTTCATTGTACTCACTGGAGGAGGCAATGACCTATCTAGACTCCATGGCCAGTGTAGACTTTATGGACTAGATATCCTAAATTAATTTAGTAATCCCTTTGATCTGTGCAAACTATGTGATCTTTGTAGTCTCTATGACTGTTGTTATGGTTTAAATATGAGGGGTCACCAAAAGTATCATGTATGAAAAAATATAAGAATATTTAGAGATAAGTTGATTGTGTTATGAAAGCCTTAACCTCATCTGTGTATTAATCCACATAGGGATTAAATTAATGATAAGTATACACTGGTAAGTTGTGGCTAGAGAATGTGGGTCATTAGGGTATACGTTTGATTAGCTGAGCTTAGTCTCTGCCTCTTGATATGATACATTGAGCCTCTTCTATCCACCACACTCTTCTGCCGTGATGATCAGCCTCAACTCAAGAACTGAGGAATGAAGCCTGATGTGTGTGAACTGAGACCTCAGAAACCATGAGCCCACACATAAACTTTTCTACCTCTAATTGTTTGTCAGATCTTTTAATCACAGCAGAAAAAGGCTGACTAAAACAACTGTGGAGCTTACATGTCCTGAATATCCTCTGTATATTCTTATGGCCTACCCATTTAGTAGTCTAAGTGACCTTAGTAACCAATACAAAATTCATAGACTTGATGACCAGAGTAGCCTCTATGACCAGAGTAGTTTCTATTATCAGTTCCATACTTATGTTCTGAATAGAATCTATTGCCTGGGTCCCCATTATGACCTGAGTATACTTTATTACAAGAGGAGCCTAAACCTCCTATGTAGACTCCATTACCTGTGTAATCTCTGTGGCCTGGGAAGCCTCCATGGCCTGTGCAACCTCTGTCATTTGCACCACCTCTATGGCTGATTACCCATTTTGACCTAAGTATAATCAATTATCTGCCTAATCTCTAGGATCTGAGTAGCCCCTATTACCTCTGTAGTGCCTAATGATTGAGTAGCTTACACTTCCCACACACCCACTAGGACATAAGAGGAATAGGTGAACTGCTTAGTCTTTATGACCTGTGAAACCACTGACTTTGAGAACTCTAAACCTGAGTATAGTCTATGGCCTGAAGAACCTATATCAGTTATGTAGATTCTATGACCTACATACCCCTTATAACCTGAGAAGCATCTAAACCTATGTAGCCACTGGAACCTGTGTCTTTTTTATATCATGTGTACTCAAAATACCTTAGTATCTTCTGTGACCTGCATAGCCTTAATGGCCTGAGTAGCCTAAATTAACTTAATGTCTGCTCTGACCTCAGTAACCACTATTATCTTCATGTTCTGTGTGGCCTGAGTAGCCTTGTTATACTGAATAATCTCTCAACTTTCATTTGGTTTATCACCAAATGAGTAGCTGTTAAAATTGCAAGGCCTTTATTTCCTGAGTAACTTATATGTATGGCTTTAGTAACCTTAATGATCTTAAAAGCCCCTATGATCTGCCTAGGCTTTATGACCTGTATATTCTCCATCAATTTAGTAGGGCATATGACTATGTCCTGAGTAACTTCTCTTGTTTGCATACACCCTACATGATCTGTGTATCTGTGTAAAATCTGTCATATTTTACCTGAATCTCCTGTATAGGCTCTAAGGCCTGAATAGCCTCTACGAGCTTTGCAGTTTCTGTAACTGGCATGGTCTTTATTGCTCCAGAAACAATTGTGCCCTGAGTATCCTCCAGGACCCATGTAGCTCCTAAGATCAAATAGTCCCTATGACTTGCCTCTCTCTCTCTCTCTCTCTCTCTCTGTTTTTGCTTACCTCTATGAATGGAGTATGCAGTATGAGCCGAGTGGTCTGTATGACCAGCACAACCTCTATGACTTTGAAGCCAGTAAATCTGCTTAGGTTCTATAGTCTGGAGAGACACAAGAATCTGTATAGCCTCTAGGACCTGATTAGCCTCTATGGCTATGAAACCACTGTGACCTCGATCACTTTTATAATCTGAGTAGCCTAAATGACTTTTATATCCTCTGATCTCCATAGCCACTATGACCTATGTAGCCTTTATGGTCAGAATAGACACTCTGTGTTGTATAGCTTACATGGTGTTAGTAGTCTCTAGGATCTGAGACTCTGTGGCTCAAGTAGCCTAAATAACCTTAGTAGTTTGTAAGACTTGTGAAGTCTCTATGGCCCAGGTAGACTCAATGACTTAAGTTACCTCTCCAATCTGTTGATTCTCTATGATATTAGTAGATCATATGACCTGTAAAACCTTTATTCCCTGAGTATCTCCTCTGACCTGGATAGCATTTAATACCTTCATAGCCTGAATTACTTCAGTAAGCCTTATAACCTCAGTAGTCACTAATACTTTCACTGCCAGTATGGACTAATTAGCCTCTCTAAACTGTGTAGCCTCTGTGGAATGTACATCTATATCATCTAAAGAGTCTGTATGACCAATTAAGCCTTTACATTCAAAGGAGTCCCTGTTTCCCTCCTAGCCTGAATGACCTTATTAGCTTACATGGCCTTAGTAATTCCAAAGAGCATGTAGACTATATGACCTGTGTAGGATCTACAGCCTGAGTAGGCTTTATCTCGTGTCTAGACTCTAAGACCTGAGTAGCCTCTGTGACATTTCTGGTCTTTGTATCCCATATAAATGTCTGTAAATCTCATAGACATTATCATCTCCATATGCTTTATGGCCCATGTTACTAGATGACCTAAAAAGACACTACACCCACTAACTCCATGGCTTGAGTAGCCTGTATTGACCTGTGTAGACTTCATGAATTTAGTAACCCAAATAATTTCAGTACTTCCTACGACAATTGAAATCTCCATTATCAGCATAGCTTTTATTTATTTTATTACCTCTAAGACCTCTCCAAATTTTATGGACTCAGAAATCTAAATAAATGTAGTAGCTCTGAAGTTCTGCATAGGCTCTATGGCATGAATTGGCTCTATGACCTGAATTTCCTGTATTTTGTACAAAACCCCTATGCCATCATAAGCCTTTATGGCCTCTAGTTTTTATGACCTGCATAGCATCTAAGCTCTGAATAGCCTCAATTATCTGTGTGATCTCTATAACCTGCATAAACTTAATGGCCTGAGTATTCTAAATGATTACAGTATCTTATCTGACCTCTATAGCTATTACAGTCTTTGTAATTACTGTGGTCTTAGTAGCCTCTATGCCCTGTGTAGCCTCTTTGACCTTTGTATCATATGTTACCTCAGTAACCTGTATGCCCTGACTAAACTTTATAACTGGCATAGCATAAACTATCTTCCTCACCTGTGTGGGCTTATTATCCTTAGGGACTTTAGTAGCACTTATACCTGCATAGTTATTATGATATGTGTAACTTCTATGATCTCAGTAGCTTCTATGCCTTGTGTACCCTCTGTTCTAGTCAGCTTTTTTCTGCTACTGTGACTAAATGATCTGGCCATCACAATTGTAGAAGAAAAAATATTTATTTGAGGTCACAGTTTCAGAGGCCTTAGCCCATATAAGGCTAGCTCCATTCCTTGGGGCTCAAGGTGAGGCTGAACATTATGGAAGGAGAGAGTACTGGAGGGAAACAGCTTCCATCATCAGGAAGCAGAGAGAGAGAAAGTGGGGGACTCCAATCTCAAAATACAAAATATATACTCCATAGCCATGACCTCAATGAACCACTCCCCCGGCCACACCCTACCTGCTTCCAGTGACCACTCAGTTAATCCCATCTTTTATTTATTCATTGATTGGTTTAAGACTCCCACAACCCAATAATTTCTCCTCTGAACCTTCTTGCACTGTCTCACATGCGACCTTTTGGGTGACACCTCATCACCAAAGCATAATACCCTCTTTGACTAATGTAGCCTCTATGATGAGTTTAGCCTCTGTGACCTACAAACCCTGTATTTCCAGAGTAGCCCTATTATATGCAGAGCCTCTATGACTAGCATAACCTCTATGACCTGCTATCTTTTATCAAATACAGAGATATTATGGCATGAGTAACCTCTATTTTCTGCATAATCCCTATGACCCGTGTATTACCTGTATCCTGAATATCTTCTGTGGCCTAAATGATATTCCTACCCTGTAGGGCTTTATTAGACTAAATTCACTTAACAGTCCCTATGATTTTGAACCTTGTATGACCTGCATTTCCTCTATGACCTGAAAATCCTCTAATACCTGCATAGCCTGTATGATGAAAATAATCTCTATGACATTTTGCAGCTTCTGTGATCTCTCTAGGCTGTATGTCCTGTATAACCTTGAAGACATGAATAGACAGTAAGATTTGGGTAGGATCAAAAATCTCTGTGACCTCCATGGTTTGAATAGACTTTTTTTGCAGATACTTTTTTCTGCATAGACTCCGTGACCTTCATAGACTTTATGGCTAACATGGCTTACACTTTGATCACATTTTTTTCCTGTACATTCTGTGTAGCCTTCATAGTTTCTGTGTCCTGAGTAACCTGTATAAAGTATATATTCTTATGTACTGTGTAGTCTAACTCAACTAATTAAAACCTGTTATCTGCATACCCTCAAAGGATGGAGTAACCTCTATGTCCTTAAAGGCCTCCTTGACCTGTGCAGATTCTAGACCTATCTATATCTGTGTCAGGAATTACTCATATTACTAGCCTACACTCTATTAACTGAGTAGCCTAAGTATTCTGCATATCTTCTATGAACTAAGAAGACTTTTACACATGTATAACCTGTATGAGCTATGTATCCTCTATGACCCAAATAGCTATTGTGACCAGACTATCTTCCATGACATCTATAGGGTCTGGGACCTAAGTAGCCCTAATGACCTGTATAAATCTCATGGCTTGAGTAGCATTTATGCCTGGGTAGCCTCTGTGACCTCAGTAGACTGAGTAGGCTCTGTCACCAGCATAAACTCTGTAGGACTTTTTAAAGTCTCTATGGCCTATGCAACTTCTATGTCCTGAGAACCCTATGTGGCCTCTGTAGCTTGTATGACATGAGTAGCCTCTATGACCTAGAAGGCATCCTTGGCCTGAATAGCTCCATAATCTGAGTAACCTTTTATAACTGAGTAACCATAAATTCTATGACATGCATAGCATATGTGACTTGCACAACTTCTATTTCTGCAATAGTCTGTCCGGTGTCAGTAGCCTCTATTTTCTGTATAACATACATTAACTGAAAGTCTTCCATGATTTTCATATATTCTATGACTTAAGTGGTTTATCTGGCATGAGTGACTCCTATGAATTATGTAGCATCTATGGGCTGAGAAGAATCTTATGCCTGTATATCCTCTATGTGCTGAGTAGCCCCTATGACCAGTATAAACACTATTAACTCATGCCTCTAAAACTTGTGTAGTGTGTTTATCATCTATGACCAGTATAACATCTAGGACCTGTATTTCTTCCATGACCCACTCAGCCTTTATGCCCTGGAAAGCTATCATTACCAATATCATGATTGGATGGATATCCTCTATGACTGGTATTGAATGTGTGACTCCTGGTGTTTCTGTGGCACAAGTTCAGCAAAGTCCTTATTCCCTACATATTCTCCAAGACCTCCAATTCCACAATGGACAAAGTAACCTCTTTAACCTGTGTAACGTCTATAAACTATGTGTCTTAAATGATCTGCCATAGACATTATGACCTGTGCAATGTCTAGGATATATGTATCTCTATGCCCTGTTAACCTATTTGTTGTGTGTGTTCTCTATGACCTTAGAGCTAGGGCAATAGCTTCTATGCCATGAATAGCCTACATGGCCTTGACCTCTATGAAATACTTAGCCATAGTGGCTGGGTAGCCTCTATGACCAGAGTAGCCTTCATGATATTTGTAACATACATTAACTGCCTACATGCAATGACCTGCATAGCCTCTATGAACTGTGTAGCCATTGTGACTTTCATAGCACCTATGCCTGAGTAACCTGTAGGACATGAATAGTCCAAATAGCCTGCTTTTAATCAATGGCCTTATTAGCCTCTATGGCCTCTACAGCCTATATGAATTTCATAGACTTTATGACCTAAAAAGTTTAATTACTTCAGTATCCACTATGAATTTTCAGACTCTATGTCCTGATTGTTCTCTGGAAACTGTGTGGTCTCTATGACCTTAGTACTCTCTATGACCTGCATAGACTTTATATCCTGTGTCACCTATTATGACCATGGAAGGTGCAATGTCCTCTGTACCCTAGATGGATTGAGTAGTCTAAATTACTTCTTAGCCTCTATGGCCTTAGTAGACTAAATGACCTTAGTGTGTTCTATGTCCTCAGTAGCCTCTGTGATCCACAGAGCCTATGTACTTTAGTAGCCCCTATGAACAGTATAGACTTTAGGACCTATGTATCCTTTATTGTTTGAGTAGCCTAAATGACCTGCAAGTCTCTATGACTTTATTGGCCTATATGAACTTAGCCTCTATTAACTTACTAGCCTCTATTAACTATAAAAAATCTGTGTCAAAAACCCTATATGTCCTTTGTAGCTGTATGGGACTAGTAGATTATTGATCTACGTATCATCTTTGGCTTATATATTCTTTTTGACTATGAAGATTTTTGTGGCCAGTATGTCCTCTATGGTATGTGTAGCTTCACTTCAATAGTATCAGTTCTATTGCCCATGTTCCTTCTGTGATCTGAATAGAGCTCTATAAATAATTCAACCTCTATGGCCTGCATAAATCTATGGAATGAATAAATTCTATTGCCTGCACAGCCTCTATGACCTGTGTACTTCTTATAACCTGCATAGTCTAATTGGCATCCATATTCTCTAGAAAAACAGTATCCACTACAACCTTTGAAGTCTATGGTCTGTATAGCCACCATGAACTGCATTGATTCTATGAACTGTGTAGCCTTTATGGCCTGAGTATTCTCCATGGCCTACAGAGTCTCTATTAACTGCATAATCTCTATGGCCTGATTAGCCTCCCTCAAGTACCTATGTAGCCTTTTGGCTTGAAAAATCTTATGTACTAAGCACTCTGTATGGCTATAGTAGCCTTCATAATCTTTATAATCTCTGTGACTTCTCATAGCTCTATGGCTAAAGTGGGTTTTGTGCCCTTGAGTAGCCTAAATAATTTGAGTACCAAAGATGGACTGTATAACCCTTAAGATCAGAGTTGGTTCTGTAAACTGTGTAGCTACTGTAACTTGCCTCTCTTTTATCAGCTAAGTAGCATCTGTAAATTGTATAAGTTTTGTGACATAGTAGCTTTTAACCAGCATACATTCAATTACCTGTGTAATCAAGATGGCCTGAGAAACCTAAATGTAGGATAATGGGCTTTGTAGCATGAATGACCTTTTTATCCATATGATTTTTGTAGCCCCTCTGACCTTCATAGCCTCTATGTTCTTGTAGCCTCTATGGCCCAAGTATCCTCTTTGACCTGATTGGCCTTTATGGTTGGCACAACTTTTATGACCTAAGTAGCCTCTTTGACCAGTGAAACCTCTATGATCCCTGCAGCCTTTGTGTCCTAAAAAGACTGTAGGTCCTGAGTAGCCTTCATGGCCTACATGCCCTCTATGGCTTGAGTAGCCTCTGTGACCTATATAACCTCTTTGTCCTAAGTATCCTCCATGACCTATGAAACCTCTATGATCTGATTAGCCTCTAAGACCTGTGTAGTACATATGACTTAAATCATCTCTATTGTCTGCTTACACTCTACACCTGAGTAGCATCTTGGAACTGAGTAGTCTTTCTCAGTAACACAACCTCCCTGACCCGTGTAGCCTCTATGACCTGCATATATTTTATGGCCTGGTTTCCTTAATTACCAGTGTATTCTCTATGGTCTTAGTAACTTATATTCCCTATCTGTGACTTATGTATTCTCCATGACATTTATATCATTTATAAATTATGTAGCCTATATGTCCTGAATAATTTATGTTACTTGTGTAGAATTTATCACCTGAAAAAATTCTATTTTTCACTTAAACCACTAAGCTGATCATACAGCTTGAACTGAGTCAATCTGAAGCTAATATAATCTCTATTATTTAGAAGAGTCTAACATCTGTATAAACTCTGTGGTCAATGTAGCTTCTACAACTTTTGTAGTATCCAGGACATGTGTATGACTTTGTGACATGCATAGCCTGTATGGTGTACACAGCCACTAAACCTGTGTTGCCTTTACGGTCTGATTAGACTAAATTACATGTATAATTTCTATGATCTCAGGAACCACTATGACCCATGGTACCCCTATGATCTGCACAGCGTTTATTACCTGTGAAGCCTCTGTGTGGTGAGTTACACCTAAGATTTATGTAGCTTACATAGCCTGAATAACCTAAATGACCCTTATGGCCTGCGAAATCTCTAAGTTTTCAATAGTTTCTAACACTGGATTAACCTGTATGACCTTCATATTCTCCATGAACTAAGTACATTCTATGAATATGTGCATTATTTATGACCTGAATAGTCTCTATTTCTTTGTAAATTCTATAACTTTCATAGGTTATTTGGACTAAAAATTGTAATTGAGTTTAGTAACTGATATAATTTGTGTATTCTTTGTGTCCTGAGTTGCCTCTGTGGCATGAATGTTCCTTATGAAGTGAATATTCTCTATGGCTAGCATTATTGGGAGCAAGTTCCTTGGCACCAGGTAGTTTAGGTTTACAGGCAGAGTGATACACCCATTGTTGAGTATTTGAATGACAGACTTGGAGGGTTTTTGAGTCTCATTTATGACCTGTTTGGCCTCTATTACCCAAGTATCTTCTATAACCTGAGAAGCACTTATGACATGAAAGAAATAAATTAAATGTATACAAATAGGTAAAGAAGAACTCAAACTATCAGTATTTGTCAATGATATGGTTCTACATTTGGAATATATAAAAGATTCCACTAAAAATCTTTTGGAACTAATAAATGAATTCAGCAAATTAGCAGGATATAAAATCAGTACCCGTAATTCAAATGCATTCCTATACATAAGTAATGAATCCACTGAAAGAGAAATAACACTACACTGTTCATACTGTTCATAATTATTTCAAAAATTAAAATGCTCGGGAATCAATCTGACAAAAGTGGTGAAAACTCTCTACAATGAAAACTACAGAACACCAAAAATAAAGAAATTGAAGATCTTAGAAGATGTTCCTAGATAGGCAGAATTTATTTGATCTTTTCATGTTAATCCCATAATTTTTGAAAGTTTTGTTCATGGATTTATACCATCTTCTCTGCGTGGCCAACTTTATTTTCAACATTAAATATTTTGTCTTCATTGAAGTTCTGTCTTCCAAATGCTCTAGGTTGTGGGTGATGTTTTCCATTGAATTTATAAGTGACTAATTTATAATTGTTTGATTCCTTCATTTTGAGGATTTCTACTTGTTTTTTTCACAAACTCTAACTCTTTATTGACCTTTCACTTCCTGTTTTTCTCTGTGATTTAACTCTGTATACAATCCTTTACTTTGCAGATCAAATTGACTATGGACATTTTAAACTTCTTGGACATTTATTCTATTGCAGATCAAATTGACTATGGACATTTTAAACTTCTTGGACATTTATTCTATTGTGTTGTCAGTGGCTTCTCTTATTGGGGCATCCTGGTTAGTTTGCTGTGTTTTGTTCCCTTATTTTTTCATATTGTAACCCAGCTGCAACCAAACCTATAGGCACCCTGTCACTGAACATCCAGGTCCTGGCTGGTGTTCCCAGACAAGAGTGTTGTGCCTCAAAATGGCAGTGACAGCAAACCATTGGCACCCCAAACAAACCCAGGCTCTGGCTAGTGCCTCAAAATGGGTGTGGCCCTGTGCAACCAAACATGGAGTGTCCCTGACAGCAGATTTCTGAACAATGGTGGAAGTGGTAGTAGCAGGAATTGGTGGCAGCAGCAAGGGCATCAGCAGCAGCTGAAGACATCAGTGGTGTTGGCAACAGGTGGAAGAAGTATGGCAGCAGTGGCAGCAGCAGTGACTGTGGCTGCAGCTGCAGCAGCACCCAGAGAGGAAACTTCCAGTTTACTTCCTGGAAGTAGCAGTCACGTTGGTGAGAGCAGTGTCAGTGGTGGCAGTAGCAGCAGCAGCAGCAGCAGTGTAGATGGCAACCAGACATCTGAGGCAGCCATGAGGGCAGCAGTGACCTCTGAGCCATGTCGACTGTGACAGTATCAACATCAGTAGCAACATCTAGAAAAAAGATCTCCAGGCACCCATGGCAGTGGCTTCAGGGACAGCTGTGCCCCAAGAGAAATCTTCAGGGAAATGGCAGCAGTGCCTGCAGCAGTGCTCAGGAAAAAAGTGCCTGAGCACTATTGTCCTTCAGTCTGATTGGAGGAGTTTGGGGTTATAATCTATGCAATTGCCTAATTTTAAAATTAGAGCAGCCAGAGGGAATGGCTATAATTAAAATGCCTACAAATGTAGTCAATTAAGGGCATATTCTGAAAGAGGATCACCAGACTTTTCATTTCTCACAGTAGCACCTGTGACATGCATGAACTCTGTTACCCATATGTCCTGTAAGATGTGCATGTAGTCTATGGCCTATACTTTGTACCTGCATAGCCTCTAGAAACTGAGTAGTTTAAAAGACCTTAGAATCATGAACTTATGTAGACTCCATGATCTTCATACCCACAGTATCCTGAGTAGCAGTAATGACTGTATTATCCCTGATGAACTATGTAGTGTGTATAAATTGAGTAGCTTAAATAAACATATTAGGCCCTATGACTTGTGTAGCCTGTGATTATACTGTATGACCTACATGATCTTTTTGACTTAGTATCTATGGCTTGAGTAGCCCAAATATCCTGAATATTGGCTATGAGTTCCATGCCCAGTATGAACTACTTACCCTCTGTGTCTTTCATAGTCTCTATTGCCTGTGCACCCTCTATTTCCTGATTTAACAAAGTGATCCAAGTAGCCTTCATTACATTTATATATTCTATGACTTTTAAAGCCTCCATGACCTCTGGAATCTCTGTGTCCTGAGTTGTGTCTGTGACCCATGTAGCCTCTATGATCATTGTAGTCCATTTGTCCTACATAACCTTTTTCACTGAAGAGCCTCTACGCTCCAGATAGCCTCTGTGACACAAGTGCATTCTATGACAAACTCAGCCTTTATTACCTGCAAATCCTTTCTTGGCCCTCATTGTGAAGTGACCTTAGTAGCCTCCATGACCTTTGTAAAGTGAATAGTCACTATGACCATTACAATAGGCATTATGACCTGGGTAAACTATGATTGTGTACCCTCTGTAGACAGTGGAGCTTGTTACTGAAAGTTTGGTTCTTGTTCTCAGTGCTTAGTCAATAAAAATAATAGAGTTTTGAAAGAAGTAAAATTAACATTTATTGCTTTACATGCAATGAAGTTTTATAGAGAACTCCTGTCCCAAATGATGTGATTCTGCCTATCAGGGAAAACAGAGGGTTTTTAAAGGAGCTATTCATTTAAAGGCTACAATCCAAGTCTTTCCTGTAGGCTATTGTGTTCACTTGCTAGTTTGGGGGCAAACCATTCTTTCAGTCTTCTTGTGCTATCCCTGAAATCTGAATTACTTGACTCTTCTATTGGTTATGTGCTCAAATACAGATAACTTGGCCTTGGACAAGGAAAAGGTAATCTAGTTCTTCCACTCAGATTAGGAAGGGGAAGAGTGTGAAAAGATAAAGAAAAAATGTTCATTTTAAAATAAGCCTCAGTGGCAGTGCAGTAAGGCTATATTGAAATCATTAGTTGGACCACTGTTACTTAATGATGTAAGCAGCCCAAATGACTTGAGCAGACTGTGCAACTGTTGGGACTTGAGTAATCTCTATGACTTGAGTAGATTAAATGACCCAAAATACACTTTTCTATATTTTTAATTAAAAGTTTTCCTATATTGTATTTTATATATAATTCTTCAGTCAATTTTGAATTGATTGTTGCATATGTTACAGTGAGGTTACTATTTTTATATGGATTTGTATTTTTATACAGATTATCAATTCTGATGTGGTCTTCCTTGGTGCTAAGATGAGTCAACAGGATCCTAACTCATAGTTTACTGTGAAAGACAACCAATAGTGACCCACCTGTTCTTCCTGTCCCTTCCCATATTTAAGACAAAGAACATCTCCATTTCCAGGATAGTTGGGTGATAATGATAGGACATAGTTGCTTGGACCTTCTCTAGGAATTAGAGAAATGCAAATCAAAAAACTAAAATTTCATCTCACTCCAATCAGAATGGAAATTATCAATAATATAAGCAACAATAAATGTTGGTGAGAATGAGAAGGGAAAAAGTACACTCATTTATTGCTGGTGGGAATGCAAATTGGTGCAACCAATATGGAAAGTAGTATGGAGATTCTTCAGAAAGATTAGAATTGAACTAGTTATCCCACTCCTTGATTTATACCCAAAGTGCTTAAAATCAATATACTGCAGTGACACATCCATATTAATGTTTATAACAGCTCAATTCACAATAGCTAAACTATGGAACCAACCTAGATGCCCTTCAAAAGATGAATGGATAAAGAAAATGTGAGATATATGTGTGTGTATATATTTTGAGATATTATATATACATGGAATATATCTTATTCTAATTAGAATCCCATTCTTGTGTTTGAACATGATGTGGAAGTTCACTGGTCGTGTATTCATAGATGAACATAGGAAAGCTATGTCCAATTGAGTTGAATATCCTATCCCCATGTCACTTCCTTACCTTCATTTCCATTTGTATAATACAATAAACTTGTTATTTCCTTCCCACCACTTATTATGTGCTAGCAACTACATATCAGAGAGAATATTTGACCTTTGGTTTCTTGAGACTGGCATATTTCACTTAGCATGATAGTCTCTAGTTCCACCCATTTACTGGCATATGCCATAATTTTATTCTTCTTTATGGCAGAGTAAATTTTATTGTCTATATATACCACATTTCATTTATCCATTTATCTGTGAAGGAGAACATAGTATGGATCCACAGCTATGCTCTTCAAAGTGATTGAATTGATGTAACTGCATCACCATCAATCTAGTGTACTAATTTTAAATCATTTCTATATATACTGAGGAGAGATAACTGGGTCAAATGATCACTCTGTTCCAAGATTTTTGAGGAATCTACATGCTGCTTTCCAGAGTGGTTGCACCAATTTGCAGTACCACCAGCAATGTATGAGTGAGCATTATCCACCACATTCTCACCAACATTATTACCTGTATTCTTGATAATTGCCATTCTGACTGGAGTGGGAGATAATCTCATTGTAGTTTTGATTTGCATTTATTTAAATGCTAGAGATATTGAATATTTTTTCATATATTTGTTGACAATTTGTATTTCTTCTGTGAAGTGCCTGCTAAATTATTTTGCCCATTCAATGGTTGGGTAATTGAATATGTGTGTGTGCCTGCGTGTGTGTGTGTGTGTGTGTGTGTGTGTGTGTATGTATGTTAAGTTTTTTGAGTTCTTTATATATCCAAGAGTTTAGTGCTCTCCTGAAGTGCAGGTGGAAAAGATTTCTCCCATTCTGTAGGCATTCTGATCACATTCTTGTTTTCTTGTCTGTAAGAAATATTTGTTTGATGTCATGCATTTATTGATTCTTGATTTTACCTATTGTGCTTTAGAAATCCTGTTGAGGATGTCAATTTCTAGGGTAAAATGGTGGACAATTTGTCTATTTTTTTCTATGAGGTAAACAATCTCTTATAGTGTCTAGATCCTTGACCTAAAGTGAGTTGAGTTTTGTGCAGACTGAAGGATAGAAAACAAATTTTACTGTACATCGGTTTCTAGTTTACCCAGCACCATGTGCTGAAGAGTAATGTGTTTGTGGCACCTTTTTCTAGAATGAGTTAACTGCATACATGTAGGTTTGTTTTCGTGTTTTCTCTCCTGTTGGTCTTCATGTCTGTTTTACTGCCAATAGCTTGCTGTTTTTGTTACTATAGCTCTGTAGTATAACTTAGGGTGTAATGTTGTGTTGCCTCCTGCTTCATTTTCCTAATAAGGATTGCTTTAGTTATTGAGGTCCACTTGTTTTTCCAAATTAATTTCATGATTGATTTTTCTAATTCTATGAAAAAAATCATTGGAATTTTTATAGGAATTGAGTTAAACCTCTATAATGCTTTTGGTAATATGGCCATTTTGGAATATTAATTCTGCCTATCCAAGAACGTGGGAGGTCTTTTAATCTTCTAAGTTCTTCTTCAATTACTTTTTTTTAATGTTCTGTAGCTTTCATTGTAGAGGTCATTCACCTCTTTTGTTAGATTCATACCTGAGCATTTTTTGAGACTATGATGAATGGAAGATATTATTAATTTCATTTCAGTGGATTCATCAGTGATATATAGGAACACAATTGGTCTCTGGGTGTTAATTATAAATCTGTTAATTTGCATTATCTGTTAATGAATTCTAGAAGCCTTTTGGTGAAGTTCTTGGGTATTCTAAATATAGAATTATTTCATGGGCAAATAGAGATAATTTAAGATCTTCTTTTCCTATTCATATCACTTTTATTTATTTCTTATTTTTAATTGTTCCAGTGAGGTTTGTAAGTCCTAAATTGAGGAGAAGTGGTTAAAAAAAAGGGCATCCCTCTCTTCCAGTTTCTAAAGGAAAAATTTTAATTTTTTTCCCTTTAGAATGATAGTGGCCTTGTGTTTAGCATATATAGCATTTACAATATTGAAGAATGTTCCAACTATCCCTAATTTATTTAGTATATGGTGCATGAATGGATGCTAAATTTTGTCAAATGCTTTTTCTTTGTCTATTGTGATAATCATGTGATTATCATGTTTAATCTATTGATGTAATGAATTATTTTATTGATTTATGTTGAACCATCCTTGCATTCCTGGCATGAAACTCACTTGATCATGGTACTCTATTCTTTTTAAAATGATTTTGTATGGAATTTGCCAGTATTTTCTTTAGAATTTTTGCATCTATATTCATCAAGGATATTAGTCTGAAGTTTTCTTTCCTTGATAAATCTTTGGTTTTGGTATGAGGGTGAAACTAGGATCATAGAATGAGTTTTGAAGTGTTTTCTCCTTTTCTGTTTAATGGAATAATTTGAGAAATATTGGGGTAAAATCTTCTTTGAAGGTCTGGAGAAACTTGACTGAGAATCTATTTGGTCCTGGTTTTTTTTCATTTTTTGTGGTAGGATTTTGATGACATATTCTATTTCATTGCTTGAAATTGGTGTGCGTAATATTCTGTGTCCTCCTACTTTAATTTGTGTAGGTCATATTTCTCTAGAAATTTGTTGATCTCTTTGTGATTTTCTATTGTATTAAATTACAGAATTTCACAATAGTTTCTATTATCTGCATTTCAGTAGTATCTGTGGTGATATATTCATCATAAATTTTAGTAATTTGAGTTTTCTCTTTTCTTTATTAGCTTGGCTAAGTGTTTATTAATTTTATTAATTTTTCAAAGAAGCAACTTTTTAAATTTTCTGTTTCAACTTTATTGATTTTGGTACTGATTTTAATTATTTTCTGTCTTTTACTGTTTTGGTATAGATTTGTTCTTAGGCTTTGAGATATAATTTAGGTTATTTAGTTGGAATTTTCTATACTTTTATCAAATGAACACAATGCAATAATCTTTCCTCTTAGAAGTTCCTTCATAGTTTCCCAGTGATTGTGATATGCTGTGTCACTTTTCTCCTTTACATGTACATATTTTTTTAATTTCATTGCTGATTTCTTCAGCTGTCCATTATTTATTCAATAGTGTAGTTTTTATTGTCCAGTTGTCAGGGTAGCCTCTATTTTTTATTTTATCATTGATTTCTCATTTCCTTCTTTTATGATCTGATATAGTCCAAGGTATTAGCACTATGTTTGCATTTACACAGAGTTGCTTTGTGGTTTAAATTATGATCTATTTTAGTGAAGGATCAATGTGCTATTGAGAAAAAAGTGTATTCAGTCGGGAACAGATGAAATATTCTGATAGTTATGTCTGAATTATTAATTGTATTGTATATTTCTAAACATTATTTAGTTTTTGGTTAGAGGATCTATCAGTTGTTAATAGAGATATATTTATATCACCCAGTATTAATGTGTTTTGGTTTATTTGATATATGTAGATGCTCCATTTTTGGGGGTACAGATATTTATAATTGGTATGTCTTATTGATGTATACTTCCCTTAAGCAGTATGATACAACATTCTTTGTTCCTTTTGATTAACTTTGACTTCATGTCCACTCTATCTGATGCCTTTTGATTGATGAATTATGGCATTTATATTCAAAGTTATTGAGATATGATTTTAATTTTCTATCATTTTGAGTTATTTCTCATTTTTAATTTGTTTTTGTAAGGCACTTTCCACTTCCCTGGATCACCTGTTGTATACACATCCCCAAAACACGTACAGACACATTTGCCATGTTTTGTTCATGACTTAGCCTCAACAGTTCAGATTCTTAAAGTTGCCATTAGGTCAGTCATCAGAAACTTCCTCCACATGGATCTTCAGATCTCAGGTCTGTTAGCTTTAATTTGTTTTCAATCTGCCCACAAACATCTCCTTCAGTCTTGAAATATGCACTCCAAAACGTGGCCAGAATTACGCCATTCTCAAGGTTTGTATTGATTTAATTTCTTTTCCCCACAATTTTATTTGTGCAATTTACTTGTACATAATGCTAAGATTTGTTACATATTTGTACATGCACACAATCAAACAATATTATTTAACCAATATGATTCCCCATCACATCCCCTCTTCCTCCCCACTTGGTCCCACCCCTTGGTACCTTTCCTTTACTGATCTCCCTTTGATGTTTAGAAGATCCACCCCCAGCTTTGTTTTCCTTTATTCCCCTCTCTAACTTCCCTAGGGAGACATATAATTCTTAATCTTTTCACTTTGACTTATTTCACTTAACATGGTTGTCTCTACTTCCATGCATTTTCCTGCAAATGACACAATTTCATTTTCCTTTATGGCTGAATAAAAAATCAATTGTGTATCTCTACCTCATTTTCTTTATCCATTCATCAGTTGATGGACACCTAGACCACTTCCAAAGCTTAGCAATTGTGAATTGTGCCTCTATAAATAAGGCATAAGTATGTATCCTTGTAATATAATGACTATAATTCTTCAAGATAAATACCAAAGAGTGGTATAGTTGGTCATATGGTCGTTCTATGCCTAGTCTTTTGAGGAGACTCCATACTGATTTCCATAATAGTTATACTAATTTTCAGTCCCATCAATAGTGTAAAAGTGTTCCTTTTTCTCCATATCCTCTCCAGCATCTATCTGTGTTCTTGATGAATGCCATTCTGACTGATATGAGATGAAATATCAGTGTAGTTTTGATTTACTTTTCTCTAATTAGTAATTATGTTGAACATATTTCCATATATATTTTTGCCATTTGATTTTCTTCTTTTGAGAAGTGTCTGTTTAGTTCACTTGCCTATTGACTAATTAGGTAATTGGATTTTTTGGATAGTTAATCTTCTGTTGTTCCTTGTTACCATTCTCTTGTTTCTTTATTATTACAAAAAAAGGAAATTGAGATAAACAGTAGATGAGTAAGCACTCTTGCTTTTAAGTGAAAGAAAATTACTCAAAACTATAGACAAAGGTGAGGTCAGTGTTTTCTTTTACAAGTGATAACCCTGGGGGTAATTCTGACTGTAGGCACAGCTGGTTTCAGTGATGTATTTTTTTCTCTCTTTTTTTTTTTGTGTCTTTTTATTTCTTAGTTTCCATCCCATTTTCTGACCTCTTCTGTAACTAGAAGATGGCAGTAAGCTTTCCATGCTCAATTCCTACCAGTCATTTGTGGGCCTCTAAAACTGTCTGTCTGAACCAGTTGAGACCAACTTGGCAGGCTGTGTTTCAGGGGGTTTCTATGCTTTGTGTCTTAGATTGGTCATTTTACCAACTCACCCATCATCGGGTGAAATGCAGAGGAAGGATCCCAGGAAAAATCAGGAGCTACTTCTGGAAGAGGAAAAAACAGACACTGGAGACAGATAAAAACATTCTGAGCATATTCCTCTGCTTTGATCAGTGTGGCCAAATTTCAGGTCAAGTAAGGGACAAAAGGGAATTAGGAAATCAAGGTCCATACAGATTTTGAAGATTACACTGAGATAAAATGGAGCTCTTCTCTGTGATGAAGATGTAAATCTAAAGATTTATACTAGCAATCCTTATTTATATATGCCTCATTATCAGTTTAATGACTATGAAATCATTATTCTCTGTATTCAGGTAAGTCACAGAAACTAGGACATCTGAGTAGCTTTTCCACAGTTGCAATCCACAGATGCAAAGTTTAATGTTAGGAGCTTTGTGTAGTTCTCAAGAAACTCTATTGTTAAAAGTTATACTAAAGTGGGCAGACACAGGAGGAATGAAACTGGTGAAATATTGTCATTTTCTAGCATAAAAATTTCTTCCTTCCCAGGATCTATAAGCCTGAGATCAAGATAAAGAGTTGATAGGGCTCTTACACAGAGCCTCCTCAGGCAGGGCATTCCCAGTGCAGCATTCCAGCATCCTGTGTCCTTGTACAGAAATATTTCCAGTCACCAGGCATGCCACATACAGGAGGTCATCAGAGACCCCCAATCTCAGTCACTGCTATCCCATTCTCTGCCACTGCTTTCTACACTCCCCTCTGATCTTCAGGGGAGTAGCTGACTACAACATAGAGCTGGGAAGACTATATCAGCTTGTGGCACTGTTGAAGAACCCAGGTGTAAGGACATCCCCACTTCACAGTTGAGAAAATCAGGACTCAGAGGGTGTTAAACTTCCTTCCCAAGGCCACTGGACTTGAAAGTGGTAGAGCCAGAACATAAAGACAAATCCAGTCTCCAAAGGTGTGTTTTAAATCATTCTTGGCCTACCAGTTCACTAATAGCCTCCCTGAGGTATAAAAAATTATCATAGACCATGAGAAGGAAGAGGGGAATCAGAAAGGATGGAGACTCCCTGATATCACCTCATGGAGGCCCCACACCTGTCAGTTTGAGGCTGAGTTTGGAAGACCTTCTGTCTGCTCACATCTTCTAGTTGTTTCCACACATATTTATTTCCACATTGCATTGTCTTTTTAATTTTTGCACTTCAGTTTTTTTTTGTTTGTTTGTTTACTTAACTTTTCTTAGGTCACCTTGCCTCCTACAGTTACAAAAGCATATTTAGAACCTCGGTGCCTTAAGGCAATTTCAATAAAAATGAGTATCATTTGCCCCAAATAACACTGACTTCAAAATCCCCTAGAACTCAATTAATTACCAGTCATATATGCACTATTCAAAATCATTCATCTGAGGCAGGGTCTCCAGACTCAGCTTGGAGAAATGGAGTGGCTGTGTCACAGAAGAACACAAGACTCCTGTGCTGCTCTGCCAAATGCAGTTATCCAGACTCTCCTTCAATCTCCATTACACTATGAGAGAAAGGTGAGGGAAGTCCCAATTTCCCTCAGCCAGGAGGCCAGGAAGATATCCTACTCCAAATGTAGTCAAGTTCACATACTTCAAAACCAGATTCCTGATTCTGGTCTCTGCATACTTAGTTTTCAGCCACATACCCTTTTAGATGCGATCTAATTCAGGGGTCATGGTTCTTTCCAGCAAATTCTTTCCTGATCATTGAATCATGTCATAACTCCCAACTTAAATATTCTGTGATTATTGTTGTAAAGTGCTCTAGAAAGAAGAAACCAGGTTTGCACAGTGTACCCGGGAAGTTGGGCAGTACTAGGCTGAGTAGTCACATCTTTACACACTGACCTACTGTCCATCTGCTTCTCAAATGTCTATGAGAGACCAAGTTCCATGGAAGAATAGAGAAGCCACTAAAGGAAAAAAAAAATGCCTTTGAGAGCTTGCAGGAAAATGCCCTCAGTGTACAGAGAAGCAAACCAGCCCTGAGGGCCTTTGTCTCCCCATCTTGCACAACCAACTGGGGCACAGCTATATTGAATCAATGTCCCCTGATTCATGGCACATGTTTATCATTTATTCAACTGAAAATATTTCCACCACAAATGACATTGGGCTTCTAGCTACAAGGACAGATGATTAGCCCTTCACTCTAGAATGATCTAGTTTGTGTAATAAGACAATGCAGTCACAATGATATTCTCTCACCTGGGAGGTTAACCACATGATCTGCTAGAATCTAATGATCCTATAGAAATAGAAATTACAGGCCTCAGAGCTTGGTGCCTCAGTGTTTGAATCTGGTGATGCTATGCTTCACAGTGTGAAAGTAAGGACTGGGACAACTGGGTACAGAACCATGTTGAGAATATTGGTAGAAAGATGTATTAGAGGCAAGGAACTGATATTCAGGTAGGCTTTATTGATATATTTGTTTATGGGAATTCTTTGTTAAGACACTGAATCTGTTTCCAATGAAATCAAACACCCCTGGAACCCAGGATTCATAACCTCTTTTCTGTGATTTCTTCTTTCTCCTGTTTTGGAAAATTAAGCAATGATCCCAGCAAATCAATTTCAAAACATTTTCCAAGAGTGTTCAATGAAGAGAAATTATCACTAGCTGACCTTGTTAACTTAAAGGCTTCTTACAGTGACTTGGAAACTGACTGAACCTCTGTTCATTTCACGGTCCTATCAGGCCTGCCAAAGCTCATACAGAGTTCTTTCTCCTTCCTGAGTAAAATTAGTAAATAGGTAATGTTATCACATAATGCCATAATGTCATACGATGAAAACCTATAGGAGCAGGAGAGGAGAGGGGAGAAGTTTCCATGACTTCAATTTTACCAGCTTTAAAAACAGGGACTATTTCCTTTTTTCAAATTCATTGGTACCTCAGGGCTTACCAAACTCAGCACCATTCAGAGTTGCAGGCCTTCCTTGTGCTGATCCTCCCCATTTGTTGTTCCCCAGTACATTTCAAGAAACACAGAAGCATTCAGCAATACCCTATTCAGGGAGCCTTCCCACAGAAGTGATTGTGCCTATGAGTATTTATATTCAAGTCTTTCCAAGCCAGTGGTCTATCATCAGACTCTCACATTTGTGGGAAGTTAATGAGAAGTCAATTGGATCTGGGAGCACAAGAAAGATGGTTCTAAGCCCTTAAGATTGTTTAGTAATTTTTGATATTTCTTAATAGAGGAGAAGGAGATCAGCTTCTTGTGCTCATTCAAAAGAGGGCACAGGGTACTTAGTGAAGCTGCATTAGATTAGACTAGTGACTATCCCCTGAAGAGGGTGGTTACCTAGTTCTTTTCCATTTTTCAAAACTGAATTGTCAGTCCTTCTCTCTACTCTAGTAACATTAGCTATTGAATAAATACTGCCTTCTGAGTTGGTTCTTTGTTCTTCTTCTGGGGCCTTATTTCAAAATTTTAGTTAGAAGTATAGAAAGAAACTGTCTTCAACAACACAGACAAAAAGAAGTGACCTCCAGTAACCTTGAAATAAGCAATGTAAATGTTCCCTAAAGAAATAGAGAAAGGGAATTCCACTCCCATTGTTATGGCCATGGTATTGAACAAAGTTTTATTGGTTTCACACCATCATTTCTTCTTCATAAAAATTGAATTCATGAATTTTGTAACAAAGATGTTTTCATCTATGTGAGGCATTTAGAAATGGAAACAGAAATGCTATTTCCTTGATATTTAATGGGGTCCCTGGAACTTTGTCTGCTGCCAAAGAAATTTTCCAAAATATCTCTGGAATTACAGCACTGCCACTGCTATGGGACTATGGAGACAAAGAAATGAGACTTCTGATGACATCTTGGAAGTGAAATACCATGGCTCTTGCTGATTTATTATTTTTTGACACCAGATGCTAATGTGGATTCACTTAAATGGGGAAGCAACAGGTTTTGGACAATATAATTCTCTGGTGCCAGTGATCCATTGTAGTGTACACATATCATACAATGAGAAGAAATATTGAAACAATTCTAAATTTCACAAGAATAGGAAGGTCTATGGCATAGGGAGTCTATTTCTGAAAGTCATTCATGACAAACTTCCAGTGGAGCAGAGTGGAAACAAGTAAAATGTAGAAGTTGATTTCCCCTCTTTCACTGTTGGACTCATATCATGGTAGAGTTGTATGTCATCCCTTATCCCTCTCCTTTCTGTGTTGTGTTTTCTGTATGTTGGTGCATTACTGACACATGAGTCAAACATTAGGGTTCCCAAGGAGTATGTATATAAATGGCCTTATACACCTGATGACAACTTCAAATGTACACACTAGAATAATCTTAGGGGAATAAATGGCAAAATTATGCAGGCCTTGTAAGGTATAATGACTTCTTCAGGACCACCCACACGGCAACAAAGAGAAAATGGGTCTGACCCAAAATGTCTTTCCAAACCAGGAGATTTGACTACACCTGAGTCAGTCTGGGGACCAGATCCAGGGTGTGTTGGTGTAACCATGTCCACTTGTGTGTATGTCAAGGGAAGATGGGAGGAACCTGCATCTCAGTGGGCCATTAGAAACATCTTGTGTGAGAAAGGGCTTTGGGTATGGAGTCCCTGAGGAAGTGACCTCACTTCCTTCGCAGTAGAACACACAGAACTTGGAACCCTAGTAGCTAGGCACCCACATTCCAGATAAACTCCCATTCTGCTCACTTGTGTTGAGGCAGCAAGTCCAGAGCCATGAGTTCTTGTTGTCTACTCATTTTTGGACAATTATTTCTCAGGAAATTCCCTAATAGGGGCCTTTCCCAAGTATGGAAGCACTGTACCAACAACTCTGGTGATATTTCCCAAGAAGATCAGAGGTGAAACAGGACAGGCTATTGGAAGTGAGTAGAGTATAACTTTCCACTGATTCCCATTTAGATAGATCTAGATCCTCAGAAACTTTTGTGTGTGTGCTTATATTTGTGTCTCATATTTGTGATTAATTGAATTTGATGTTGATCAAGCTGATACTATTCTTTAAATGAGCACCATCTTAGCATCATTCCCTCCACACCTCAGAGAGACATAACTACATATTTGAGTGAGTACAAACTAGTACTTCACAAGCCCTAGTAACTGTATTTCTTAGCAAGTCTTCTCTAAACACCTTAGAGAGCCTTCTACTCACCTCAGACAGCTTGCAATACACACCTCCGAGAACTCTCTTGACTCACCACAGAGACCTTTCCTATATACTGCAAATAGCCCTGTTATTCACTTAAGTGAACACTTGCACTCTCATCAATAAGCCC
>NW_027632956.1:12916193-12991119 GCF_902686455.1 Sciurus vulgaris | reverse complement strand
AATCATAAATATCTATGCTCCAAACATTGGCTCATCCATGTACGTCAAACAAATCCTTCTCAATTCCAGAAATCAAATAGACCACAACACAATAATACTAGGCGATTTTAACACACCTCTCTCAATGCTGGATAGATCGTCCAAACAAAAATTGAATAAAGAAACCATAGATCTCAATAACACAATCAACAATTTAGACTTAATCGACTTATATAGAATATACCATCCAACAAAGAACGAATACACTTTCTTCTCAGCAGCACATGGATCCTTCTCTAAAATAGACCATGTTTTATGCCACAAAGCTACTGTTAGCAAATACAAGAAGATAGAGATACTACCTTGTACTCTATCAGATCATAATAGACTGAAATTAGAAATAAATGACAGAATAAAAACCAGAAACTTCTTCAATACTTGGAGATTAAATAATACACTATTATACGATGAATGGATAACAGAAGACATCAGGAGGGAAATTTAAAAATTCTTAGAAGTAAATGAGCACAAAGAAACATCATATCAAAATCTCTGGGACACTACGAAAGCAGTACTGAGAGGAAGATTTATTTCATGGGGCGCATTCAACAAAAGAAGTAGAAATCAACAAATAAACGACTTAACACTACAGCTCAAAGCCCTAGAAAAAGAAGAGCAGACCAACACCAAAAGTAGTAGAAGACAGGAAATAGTTAAAATCAGAGCTGAAATCAACGAAATTGAAACAAAAGAAACAATCGGAAAAATTAACAAAATAAATAGTTAGTTCTTTGAAAAAATAAACAAAATTGATAAACCCTTATGCACGCTAACAAAGAGAAAAAGGGAGAAAACTCAAATTACTAAAATTCGGAATGAACAAGGAAATATCACAACAGCCACGAGTGAAATACAAAATATAATTAGAAGCTATTTTGAAAATCTATACTCCAACAAAACAGAAAACCTCGAAGACATCAACAAGTTTCTAGAGAAATATGAATTTCCTAAACTGAACAGGGAAGACATACACAACTTAAATAAATCAATTTCAAGCAACGAAATAGAAGACGTCATAAAAAGCCTACCAACAAAGAAAAGTCCGGGACCAGATGGGTTCTCAGGCGAGTTCTACAAAATCTTTAAAGAAGAGCTCATTCCAATACTTCTCAAAGTATTCCATAAAATAGAAGAGGAGGGAAACCTCCCAAACTCATTCTATGAAGCCAATATAACCCTGATTCCTAAACCAGATAGAGATACATCGAGGAAAGAAAATTTCAGACCAATATCCTTAATGAATATCGACGCAAAAATTCTCAACAAAATTTTAGCAAATTGCATACAAAAATATATTAAAAAGATAGTGCATCACGATCAAGTGGGTTTAATCCCAGGGATGCAAGGTTGGTTCAACATCCGGAAATCAATAAATGTCATTCACCATATCAACAGACTAAAAGTTAAGAATCACATGATTATTTCAATAGATGCAGAAAAGGCATTCGATAAAATACAGCATCCCTTCATGCTCAAAACACTAGAAAAAATTGGGGTAGTGGGATCATTCCTTAACATTGTGAAGGCCATCTATGCTAAGCCCATGGCTAATATCATTCTAAATGGTGACAAACTGAAAGCATTCCCCCTAAAAACTGGAACAAGGCAGGGATGCCCTCTTTCACCACTTCTATTCAACATTGTTCTTGAGACTCTAGCCAGAGCAATTAGACAAACCAAAGAAATTAAAGGGATACGAATTGGAAAAGAGGAACTCAAATTATCCCTGTTCGCTGATGACATGATTATATATTTAGAGTAACCTGAAAATTCCACCAGAAAACTCTTAGAACTCATAAGTGAATTCAGTAAAGTAGCAGGTTACAAGATCAATGCTCATAAATCCAATGCATTTTTATACATAAGTGATGAATCTTCAGAAAGAGAAATTAAGAAAACTACCCCATTCACAATAGCATCAAAAAAAATAAAATACTTGGGAATCAATCTCACAAAAGATGTGAAAGACCTCTACAATGAGAACTACAGAACACTAAAAAATGAAATTAAAGAAAACCTTAGAAGATGGAAAGATCTCCCATGTTCATGGATAGGAAGAATTAATATTGTCAAAATGGCCATACAACCAAAAGTGCTATATAGATTCCATGCAATTCCAATTAAAATCCCAATGACGTACCTTACAGAAATAGAGCAAGCAATTATGAAATTCATCTGGAAGAATAAGAAACCCAGAATAGCTAAAGCAATCCTCAGTAGAAAGAGCAAAGCAGGTGGTATCGCAATACCAGATTTTCAACTCTATTACAAAGCAATAGTAACAAAAACAGCATGGTATTGGTACCAAAATAGACAGGTAGATCAATGGTACAGAATAGAGGATACGGACACAAACCCAAATAAATACAATTTTCTCATACTAGACAAAGGGGCCAAAAATATGCAATGGAGAAAAGATAGCCTCTTCAACAAATGGTGCTGGGAAAACTGGAAAACCATATGCAACACAATGAAATTAAACCCTTATCTCTCACCCTGCACAAAACTAAACTCACAATGGATCAAGGAACTCGGAATCAGACCAGAGACCCTGTATCTTATAGAAGAAAAAGTAGGCCCAAACCTTCAACTTGTTGGCTTAGGAGCAGACTTCCTCAACAGGACTCCCATAGCCCAAGAAATAAAAGGAAGAATCAATAAGTGGGATAGATTCAAACTAAAAAGCTTTCTCTCAGCAAAGGAAACCATCAGTAATGTGAAGAGAGCGCCTACAGAGTGGGAGAATATCTTTGCCAATCATACTTCAGATAGAGCGCTAATATCCCGTATCTATAAAGAACTCAAAAAACTCTACACCAAGAATACAAACAATCCAATCAACAAATGGGCTAAGGAAATGAACAGACACTTCACAGAAGAAGATGTACAAGCAATCAACAGATATATGAAAAAATGTTCAACATCTCTAGTAATAAGAGAAATGCAAATCAAAACTACCCTAAGATTTCATCTCATCCCAGTTAGAATGGTGATTATCAAGAACATAAGCAACAATAGGTTTTGTCGAGGATGTGGGGAAAAAGGTACACTCATACATTGCTGGTGGGGTTGCAAACTAGTGCAGCCACTCTGGAAAGCAGTATGGAGATTCCTCAGAAAGCTTCGAATGGAACCACCATTTGACCCAACTATCCCACTCCTTGGCCTATACCCAAAGGACTTAAAATCAGCACACTACAGAGATACAGCCACATCAATGTTCATAGCTGCTCAATTTACTATAGCCAGATTGTGGAACCAACCCAAATGCCCTTCAGTTGATGAATGGATAAAGAATCTGTGGCATATATATACAATGGAATATTACTCTGCCATGAGGAATGACAAAATTATGGCATTCACAGGCAAATGGATGAAATTGGAGGGTATCATACTAAGTGAGATAAGCCAATCTCAAAAAACTAAAGGACGAATGATCTCGCTGATAAGCGGATGAGGACATAGGGGGGTGGGGGGTAGGAGGGGTTATTGTTAGGGTTAGGGTTAGGTTTAGGGTTAGGGATAAGGAGGGTGGTAAGAATGAGGAAGAAAGGAATGTGTAGAGGGAAAAGAGGGGTGGGAGGGAAGGGGGGAAGGGTAAAAAATAACAAAATGAATCAAACAACATTGCCCTATGTAAATTTATGATTTTTAATGAAAATTAAAAATTAAAAAAATAAAATAAAATAAAATAAATAAATGAAAGGATATTATAAAACAACAACAACAAAAAAAAAAGATTAAAGGTCACAGGACATACATTTCATTGACTTTAGGAACCACAATATGGATGTCATATTCATATTTAAAGATACATGGATCTAGAATATTACTTTTAGATGCTAGGCTAGGAATAACACATTAGATTTAAAGACTACAATACAGCTTCTATACTCATACTTGATATTATACTTAGGATACCATATTTGAATCCTCTGAATGGCTCTTATATCCATTTTTGATGTTTTAATAGGTGAATTTACATTAATATTAAAGGACACATAACAGCTCTTTATCAGTTTTCCGTGCCCTTGTATTGATATACCAGTTATATTCTGTTACATTTTGGGGGCCATAGTAGGGATATTGTATTAATATTGAAGTCTACAGGGTAGTTATTATATATGTTTATTTGTTCATTATGAATATTATAGTCATATTTAAGGGACAAGGGAATCTACTGCATTAGTTTAACATGGTACAGTAAGAAGATTTCTTTATTATTAAAGACCACATAGTAGCAATTACTTTTAAAGGGGACAAATTTATCATATTCATATTTAGGGTTCCAGGACCAACAGTTATATTTTAGGTTTAGATTTTACAGAATGGAAAGCATAATATTATGACTGATCAGAAGGCAGCAATTATATCAGTTTTTGATGCTATAGTATAAATGCAATATTAGTATTGAAAGACCACAGGTCTATTTCTATATTAGTTTAAGAGGTCACATTTTCCATATTGTATAAATTTGAAAGGAATCAGGGAAACTATTAATTTTGGAGGTAAAATGATTGAAAATATGGTAGTATTAAAAGTCACAGGGCATCTACTATAATGGTTATAAATGCTAAATATAAATATTATGTTAATAGGAAAGGCCATAGTGCATACTAAGGTTATTGTGAGAAATATTGTTTCTATGGTGTGTGCATCTTCTATAACCTTAGTAGCCTCTATGACATGAGTAGCTCCAACAATCTGGGTAGCAAGTAAAGCATGATTAAGTGCCTTAGACTACACAGCCATTCGCCTCACTGAGATGAACAGATTCTATAATCTGTGTTGCTTCTATGACCTGTGTAGCGTCTAGGGACTGAGAATGCTCTATGACAAGTTTAGACTGCATATTGTAAGTAATATCCATGACCTACATAAATCTATGTCTTTAATATTTTTATGAATTGTGTCACATCTATGGCCAGACAGCCAATATGATGTACTTCACTTTCAGTGCCTGAATATTCTAATGAACTTCTGTAGTACCTATACCTTTAGAAATTATTATGACCTGTGTAGCTTCTATGATGTGTATAAACTTTACAAAATGTATAGGCACTGTGTCCTCAGTAGCCCTTAAGAATTAAGGTTCCCTTGATTCCCATGAAGTTTGAGGGACCCAAGTGTACTTTATAACTTTTTACTGTCTTTGATCTGAGTATCTCCTATGACCTACCAATTATCAAAGACATCAATATCTTCTAATTTTTGCATAAAATCTTTGACTGTGTAGAGGTTTTTTTCTGAGTAGTTTAAATAACCTTAGCATCCCCTATGATCCACATAGCCTCTATGACCTGAATAGCTTCTATAAACTGATCATCCTACAGGAATTGAGTAGCTTTTGTGACCAACCTAACACCAATGACCTGTGTATCTGCAAAGACCTGCGTAGCCTATATGACCTCATAGCATCTGTGGCATAAGAAGTCTCTATGACTTACATAACCTTAAGACCTGAATAGCCTGAATGAACGGATCAGTCCTAATACTTAGTATCCAGTAGAACTTGTGTAGCTTTAGGACTGAATGTCCTATGTGAACTGCATAGCTATATGGTCTATATTATTTGCATGTCCTCTGTAGATTAGAGAGCACTAAGACTTTCAAAACTCTACATTTCAGTAGCCAGTAAGAAATACCTAGCCTCAATGACTAAGTAGACACTATGACCTGTTGGAGACCGCTGCCCTGTAGGGCCCGCAGTGGTAGCTGGCCTCACCCTAAGATGGCGCCAAGAAGCCCAACTGCAAAGAAAAACAACTTTAAGGAAGTGCTTTCTATTTGCTGACTGATCTCCTCCTCGTCCATGCTTAGCTCGGGATTAGTACGTGTCCTCATTGCCCACCATTATGTCTCCACGAGTCAAACACCTGACCCGTTAAGGTGATTGGCTGTTATATCCCATAAAGCTGTGTATTTTGCGCGGTGGGAGGGAGCAAGGCAAGTAGGGCAGGCAGCAGCTGCAGGACAAGAGAAGAGGAGAGGCGGCTGCAGCATGACGAGAGAGGAAGAAGAGAGAAGCAGCAACTGCATGAGAGAAGAAGGAGAGAGAGAGAGCTGCACAACAAGAGGAGAAGAAGAAGAAGACGGCAGCAATGGAGGAGGAGGAAGAACCAGGCTCTCGGCTCAGAAGCTCTCCCATAAAAATAAAGACCTTAAAACTTCATTTGAGAGCCAAGTCTTCATTGTACTCACTGGACGAGGCAAGTGGTGCCGAAACCTGGGACCCTTCAGACCGCCACAAAAGAGGTAAGTAATATTCAGGTAAAACAGCTGTTAAAACTAAACAAGTCAAGTAAAATAAGTTAAGAAAGGTTAAAGCAGTATACAGGAGGCTGGGTGAAGTAACCCCCAGCGGAGCTGGGTTGAAGAGGGCCCAGGTACAGGGAACTGGGTAAAGTAACCCCCAGTGGACTGGCCAGGTATTAAGATTCTGTGTGCTTGTTGTTTGTCAAGAGTCCATGTCTTTGGTTGTATTGTATTGTTGCAGAGCACTACTGTTTTTAGTTGTTTTAGTGTGACAGCATTGTAGTGTGGGTAGCATTTAAAGCTTTAGAAAATGGGTGGGGAAACATCACGGATCAGAATGGAGGGTACACTTAGAGTCTTATTAAAAGCAAATGGGACACCTCTAAAAACAAAGACTGTGAGGCTTTTCCTCAGAACAAAGAGGAAGCTGCACCATGGTTTTTAGATGAGGGACTCTTAAATATACCACAGTGGGATCACTTAGGAGAGGATCTAAGAAAGAGGGAGAAAGTAGAACCATTGCTGGTGGGCATGAGCGCAATTTGGAAGTTGATTCACGGGTGCTTAACTGACCGGAGGCCAACATTTAAAGGTACGCTCGAAAAAGGAGAAGATATTTTAGAGGAGATAAAAGAGGGACGATCCAGAACCTCTGAAAGATTATCAAAAAGGGAAAGTTCCTCGGATGAGGAAGAACTTTCAGAAGAGGAACTAGAGAGAATAGTTAAAAAAGAGGAACAGGAAAAAAGAAGAAAGTTTAAATTCAATATTGTACCAACGGCTCCCCCTGCCTACAATCCATATCATGACAATAGGGAAGAACATACAAAAAACAAAAGGGTAAATGAGGAAGATATATGGGAAAAGGACTGGAGTTCTATGTTTCCTGTTTTTGAGGATCCAGGGTCATAACAAAGATATCATCAGTCCTTAGATTAAAATAATTAAACAATTAAAAGAAGCAGTCGTGTCATATGGCCCACAAGCAGCATTTACGCTGTCGTTAGGAGAATCAATAGGGGCCATGAACTTAACACCTGATGATTGGGGAAATGTGTCTAGAGCGACATTATCTGGGGGACAATATTTAATATGGAAAACAGCATGGCAAGAATATTCTTCTGACACAGTTTGAAGAAATATGGCAGCAGGAAATCCACAATGGGATATGGAAATATTAATGGGGATGGGTCAATATACAGGACAACAGGCACAATTGAATTATAATCTTGCTGTTTACATGCAGATAGCTGCTGCAGCAACTAAAGCATGGAAAACTATACAAGGAAGTGGGGACCTACAGGGCCAATTATCTAAGGTCTTGCAGGGAACCAATGAGCCTTATGCTGATTTAGTGGCTAGGTTATTACAAACAGCAGAACACATTTTTGGGGATGTAGATCAAGCAATGTCCCTCATAAAGCAACTGGTGTACGAACAGGCTAATAGATGGTGTAAAGAGGCAATAAGACCCTGGAAAAGCAAAGACCTCAGTGCCTATATTAAGGTATGTAGAGACATAAATGAAAGTGTCATCCAGGGACAAGTTATGGCTGCAGCTATTACACAAGGGATGCAAGGGCTAAACTTAAGAGAGGAGGACCTCCAGGATCATCTTTCTACTGTAAACAACAAGGACACTTTAAAAAACAATGTCCCCAGTTAAAACAGCAAGACAGACCCCAGAGAAGGCCTAAACCTGGAATCTGCCCAAGATGTAGAAAGGGATATCATCAGGCTAGAGAATGTAGATCTATGATAAATGTAGATGGTAACCCTATTCTTCCTCGTGGAAGTTCAAAAAACGAGGGACGGGGCCCACAACCCAGGGCCTGACACAAATGTATGGGGTGATTCAAAAAGTGGCCAGGACACATTATCCAGTGACAGACCAAGGAGAGCAACACCAGGAAGTGCAGGACTGGACCTCTGTTCTACCACCAGAGCAATACTAACACCAGAAATGGGAGTACAAGTCATACCTGTTGACTTTAAGGGTACCTACCTGAGAACACCATGGGACTATTATTAGGCAGAAGCTCCATGCACTCAAAGGATTAATGATAGTTCCAGCAGTTGTAGATCAAGATTATACAGGAGAAATTAAAGTGCTTGCTTCATCACCTCAGGGCATTATTTCCATTTCTCTGGGAGACCGAATAGCTCAGCTTTGTATACTACCTAGTCTTCATGGCTCATTCCCATCACAAGAACATTTTAGGGGAGATAAGGGTATGGGATCTACAGGTATCGATCTGGCCTGCCTTACTATGGAACTAAAAAACAGACCTATGTTAGAATTAATTGTAAAAGGAAAAATTATAAATGGATTGTTAGACATAGGAGCAGACACAAGTATCATAGCAGAAAAAGACTGGCCAAAGGATTGGCCCACACAAAAGGCAAATCAAACATTGAGAGGATTAGGTATTGCCACAGAACCAAAAAAGAGCTCTATGTGGCTACAATGGAAAAGCCCAGAAGGTCAAGAAGGACTTTTCCAACCATATGTCTTAGAACAAATCCTGGTGACATTATGGGGTAGAGATATTTTAAATCAAATGGGGTGAAAATAACCGCAGAAGGAATATACAGTGAACAAGCACAAAACATAATGAAAAAACAAGGGCACAAGTGGGGAAAGGGCTTAGGAATCAATGAACAAGGCATAACGGAACCAATATCAATTAAACAAAAAGGTGATAGACAGGGATTGGGTTTTTCCTCAGGGCCACTGATGAAATAATTAAAATAAAATGGAATATAGAAAAACCAATCTGGGTCCCTCAGTGGCCCCTAAATACAGAAAAACTTAAAGTGGCCCAGGAATTAGTACAAGAACAATTAGAGGCAGGGCATATAAGGCCCTCCACATCACCTTGGAATACCCCCATATTTGTTATAAAAAAGAAATCAGGTAAATGGAGATTATTACATGACCTAAGAGCCATCAATGCCGTAATGCAATCCATGGGGCCAATTCAGTTGGGCCTACCAGTCTTATCAGCATTACCAAAGGACTGGAAATCAATAATATTAGATATAAAGAATTGTTTTTTCTCTATTCCTCTCCACCCTGACGACATAGAAAAGTTTGTTTTTACGGTCCCCTCTATTAATCATGGACAGCCTGATGCCAGATATGAATGGAAAGTCCTACCCCAAGGGATGACCAATAGTCCAACCATATGTCAAATTTACATAAATAGTGCTTTAATACCAATCAGAAATAAGTACCCAGATATAATTATATACCATTATATGGATGATGTATTAATTTGCCACCCAGAAAAAACAATACTAGATAAGGTATTTACTGATCTAATCAGTCATTTAAAGACAAGAGGACTTATTATAGCATCTGAAAAGATACAAAGACAACAAGTTCAAGAATTTTTAGGTGCTAAAATAAACAGCACAATCATTACACCCCTAAAAACTTCTCTTAGACTCGACCATCTTAATACCTTAAATGATTTTCAAAGGTTATTAGGTGATATTAATTGGATAAGGCCTTACCTTAGATTAACTACTCAAGATTTAGGACCATTATTTAATATCTTAAAGGGAGATGCTCATCCTTCTTCACCCAGAAAACTTACAGAGGAGGCCAGAAAAACCCTAGATGTAGTACAAAAAAGACTAGACGAGGCACAGGTTGATCGTATAGATCTGTCAGCATCTCTATCACTCATAGTACTTCCAAATAAATTAATCCCTACAGGAGTCCTCTGGCAACAAGGACCTTTAATGTGGATACATTTACCCTACTCTCCAGGAAAAACAATAGTTTCTTATCCTGAAGCAATGGCACAAATAATATTCAAGGCATTAAAATCAGCCATCATAGTATTTGGAAAAACTACAGACAAGTTAATAACCCCATATAATTCAGAACAAATTTCTTACTTAAGCAATAATAACAATGATTGGGCAATTCTTATGTTCACATCTACTGCCCAATTTGACAATCATTATCCAAAACATCCATATATACAATTTTATCTAAGAAATTCTGTGATTCAAATAAAAATTACAAAAAGGGAAACTATAAGACAAGCAGTGGTAGTGTTTACTGATGGTTCCAATAATGGTACTGGAACATATTTTCATAAAGACAAGGTACAAACATTTCTTTTTCCAAAGGCTTCTGCACAGCAAATAGAATTATTAACAATAGAACAAACATTAAAAGATTTTCATAAAGTTCCTGTAAATATTCTGTCATATAGCCATTATGCTGTTAATGCAGTTCAACAACTGGAAGACACCTGTCTAATCAATAAAAATTCCACCATATCCAACATACTCTTAGCATTACAAAAACTCATTTGGAGTAGAACAGAGCCATTCTACATAGGACATTTAAGAGCTCACACAGAGCCAGGTCCGTTAACACAGGGCAATAATATAGCTGATCTAGCCACAAGGGATCCTTATGTTTTTTCTATAATAGAAGAAGCACAAAACTTCCATAGTAAATTTCATGTAAATTCTAAAACCTTACAAATAAAATTCAATATAACCAAAGAACAAGCCCGAACCATTGTAAAAAACTGTAATAATTGTGTAACATACATAAATTCACCTAATAATAGCATTAATCCAAAAGGCCTATTGCCCAACCATCTATGGCAGATGGATGTAACACATATTCCAGAGTTTGGGAATCTCAAATTTGTTCATGTAACTATTGATACCTACTCAGGGGTTATATTTGCTTCATTACGTAGTGGAGAAAAAATAAAAGACATAATATCACATTGCTTACAGGCCTTTGCGACTTGGGGAAAGCCTAAACAATATAAGACATCCAATGGGCCTGCATATATTTCTGCATCACTTAAAAATTTCTTAAGTACCTTTGATATTTCCCATTCCACTGGAATTCCATACAATCCTATGGGACAAGGAATCATTGAAAGAGCCAATCAAACACTAAAGGCTGTTTTAAATAAACAAAAAGGGGGAATAGGAGACACATACAGGTCTCCTAAAGATAAACTAAACATAGCATTATTTACTTTAAATTTTCTAAATTTGGACAAAGATGGAAAAACAGCCACAGATAGACACGAAAATCCTACAGCGGCTCCAAAGGTCCGTGTACATGTACAATGGAAGGATGTACTCAATGGACAATGGAGAGGCCCAGATCCAGTGTTATTCTGGAGTCGAGGCTCCATATGTTTTTTCCCGCAGGGTGACAGAACACCAGTCTGGATCCCAGAGAGATTAACAAGACCCGCATCTAAGACGTCATCATCCTTTACCATTAACTAATACCTCTTCTATTCTTCCACATATTTCTAGTACCAATGCCTCGACAGGATTGCCTGCAATTCCCTTTGATTCACAGACCGTTCTTTTACATCTTTTCCTTACCAGGATGATGTTCAGTTAGGAATGAAACATGTCAATCCTTATAACTGGCTTCTGCTTTCTAACACAAAAGGATATACTAATATACAGTCATTTTTCAGCCTTCTGGGAGTGGAACATAAATTGTGCCAGTGGAACTCCTCTAGTTGGGACAATTCTTCTTTCCTATCTGCTACTCAATTTCTTACCTGTAATAGAAGCATAACCTTTCCTCCCACTTCAGTTTGTGTGTCACCCCCTTTCATGTTTCTATTAACTAACCATAGTACTACCGTCCTAAATTGTTCTGATGCTAATGTAACTTGTTTCCTTTCACAATGTTGGAATGCCTCCCAGTTTTCCGTTGCAGTCAACAGTCTCCATAACTGATGAAGAGCTGCCTATGATTTTGTCTAGAAACAAAAGAGAATTCAGCATTACAGCAGCAATGGTTACAGCGGTGGCTGTGTCTGCTGCTGCAACAGCGGTAGCAGCAACAGCATTAGCTATTACAATACCAATAGCACAAGCTGTCAATAATATAGCTGAAAGAGCCGCCTCAGCTTTACAAACACAAAAGGTTATCGATGCCCACTTAAAGGCTGACATAACTGATCTTATACTCCTGATAGCCTTACCACTCAATTATGATTAGAGACTGAAACATGGGCAGACATCATGGCTCTTGGAATACTTATGGTACTGGTTTGGACTAATGATCTGATGCCTTATGCACATAAGACACCAACAACAGGGAGAACGTCAGACCATCAAAATGGCACTTATGGTGCTTAAAACTGGTACATCTCCCCAGGTGTGGTTAAATATGCTGGATCGGTAGCCAATGATGGGTAAGCAAACAGAGACATATATCAACCTAAGACAGATCCTCATCCCAAGATGGGTGAGATACCAATGACGGGTAAGAGTATGTTCTGCTGTTATGCAACCTAAGACAGGCACAATCCCAGGGATCCAGAGTCACAGATAGGCTCATGGGGGCCCATACCAATCTAAGACAGGATTCTGACACCTGGAGGTCAGAATTCCGATGACGGGTAAGGATGGTGCTCGCCACATGAGCTATCATGATGACCTGATCTTAAGCACATTAATAAAACAGAAAGGGGAAGATGTTGGAGACTGCTGCCCTGTAGGGTCCGCAGTGGTAGCTGGCCTCACCCTAAGATGGCGCCAAGAAGCCCAACTGCAAAGAAAAACAACTTTAAGGAAGTGCTTTCTATTGGCTGACTGATCTCCTCCTCGTCCGTGCTTAGCTCGTGATCAGTAAGTGTCCTCATTGCCCACCATTAAGTCTCCACGAGCCAAACGCCTGACCCGTTAAGGTGATTGGCTGTTATATCCCATAAAGCTGCGTATTTTGTGCGGCGGGAGAGAGAAAGGCAAGGACGGCAAGCAGCAGCTGCGGGATGAGAAAAGAGGAGAGGCGGCTGCGGCGCGACGAGGGAGGAAGAAGAGAGAAGTGGCAGCTGCATGAGAGAAGAAGGAGAGAGAGAGAGCTGCGCAACAAGAGAAGAAGAAGAAGAAGACAGCGGCGGTGGAGGAGGAGGAAGAACCAGGCACTCGGCTCAGAAGCTCTCCCATAAAAATAAAGACCTTAAAACTTCATTTGAGAGCCGAGTCTTCATTGTACTCGCTGGATGAGGCAATGACCTATCTAGATTCCATGGCCAGTGTAGACTATATGGACTAGATATCCTAAATTAATTTAGTAATCCCTTTGATCTGTGCAAACTATGTGATCTTTGTAGTCTCTATGACTGTTGTTATGGTTTAAATATGAGGGGTCACCAAAAGTATCATGTATGAAAAAATATAAGAATATTTAGAGATAAGTTGATTGTGTTATGAAAGCCTTAACCCCATCTGTGTATTAATCCACATAGGGATTAAATTAATGATAAGTATACACTGGTAAGTTGTGGCTAGAGAATGTGGGTCATTAGGGTATACGTTTGATTAGCTGAGCTTAGTCTCTGCCTCTTGATATGATACATTGAGCCTCTTCTATCCACCACACTCTTCTGCCGTGATGATCAGCCTCAACTCAAGAACTGAGGAATGAAGCCTGATGTGTGTGAACTGAGACCTCAGAAACCATGAGCCCACACATAAACTTTTCTACCTCTAATTGTTTGTCAGATCTTTTAATCACAGCAGAAAAAAAGCTGACTAAAACAACTGTGTAGCTTACATGTCCTGAATATCCTCTGTATATTCTTATGGCCTACCCATTTAGTAGTCTAAGTGACCTTAGTAACCAATACAAAATTCATAGCCTTGATGACCAGAGTAGCCTCTATGACCGGAGTAGTTTCTATTATCAGTTCAGTACTTATGTTCTGAATAGAATCTATTGCCTGGGTCCCCATTATGACCTGAGTATACTTTATTACAAGAGGAGCCTAAACCTCCTATGTAGCCTCCATTACCTGTGTAATCTCTGTGGCCTGAGAAGCCTCCATGGCCTGTGCAACCTCTGTCATTTGCACCACCTCTATGGCTGATTACCCATTTTGACCTAAGTATAATCAATGATCTGCCTAGTCTCTAGGATCTGAGTAGCCCCTATTACCTCTGTAGTGCCTAATGATTGAGTAGCTTACACTTCCCACACACCCACTAGGACATAAGTGGAATAGGTGAACTGCTTAGTCTTTATGACCTGTGAAACCACTGACTTTGAGAACTCTAAACCTGAGTATAGTCTATGGCCTGAAGAACCTATATCAGTTATGTAGATTCTATGACCTGCATACCCCTTATGACCTGAGAAGCATCTAAACCTATGTAGCCACTGGAACCTGTGTCTTTTTTATATCATGTGTACTCAAAATACCTTAGTATCTTCTGTGACCTGCATAGCCTTAATGGCCTGAGTAGCCTAAATTAACTTAATGTCTGCTCTGACCTCAGTAACCACTATTATCTTCATGTTCTGCATGGCCTGAGTAGCCTTGGTATACTGAATAATCTCTCAACTTTCATTTGGTTTATCACCAAATGAGTAGCTGTTAAAATTGCAAGGCCTTTATTTCCTGAGTAACTTATATGTATGGCTTTAGTAACCTTAATGATCTTAAAAGCCCCTATGATCTGCCTAGGCTTTATGACCTGTATATTCTCCATCAATTTAGTAGGGCATATGACTATGTCCTGAGTAACTTCTCTTGTTTGCATACACCCTATATGATCTGTGTATCTGTGTAAGATCTGTCATATTTTACCTGAATCTCCTGTATAGGCTCTAAGGCCTGAATAGCCTCTATGAGCTTTGCAGTTTCTGTAACTGGCATGGTCTTTATTGCTCCAGAAACAATTGTGCCCTGAGTATCCTCCAGGACCCATGTAGCTTCTAAGATCAAATAGTCCCTATGACTTGCCTTTCTCTCTCTCTCTCTCTCTCTCTCTCTCTCTCTCTCTCTCTCTCTCTCTCTCTCTCTCTCTCTCTCTGTTTTTGCTTACCTCTATGAATGGAGTATACAGTATGAGCCGAGTGGTCTGTATGACCAGCACAACCTCTATGACTTTGAAGCCAGTAAACCTGCTTAGGTTCTATAGTCTGGAGAGACACAAGAATCTGTATAGCCTCTAGGACCTGATTAGCCTCTATGGCTATGAAACCACTGTGACCTCTATCACTTTTATAATCTGAGTAGCCTAAATGACTTTTATATCCTCTGATCTCCATAGCCACTATGACCTATGTAGCCTTTATGGTCAGAATAGACACTCTGTGTTGTATAGCTTACATGGTGTTAGTAGTCTCTATGATCTGTGACTCTGTGGCTCAAGTAGCCTAAATAACCTTAGTAGTTTGTAAGGCTTGTGAAGTCTCTATGGCCCAGGTAGACTCAATGACTTGAGTTACCTCTCCAATCTGTTGATTCTCTATGATATTAGTAGATCATATGACCTGTAAAACCTTTATTCCCTGAGTATCTCCTCTGACCTGGATAGCATTTAATACCTTCATAGCCTGAATTACTTCAGTAGGCCTTATAACCTCAGTAGTCACTAATACTTTCACTACCAGTATGGACTAATTAGCCTCTCTGAACTGTGTAGCCTCTGTGGAATGTACATCTATATCATCTAAAGAGTCTGTATGACCAATTAAGCCTTTACATTCAAAGGAGTCCCTGTTTCCCTCCTAGCCTGCATGGCCTTATTAGCTTAAATGGCCTTAGTAATTCCAAAGAGCATGTAGACTCTATGACCTGTGTAGGATCTACAGCCTGAGTAGGCTTTATCTCGTGTCTAGACTCTAAGACCTGAGTAGCCTCTGTGACATTTCTGGCCTTTGTATCCCATATAAATGTCTGTAAATCTCATAGACATTATCATCTCCATATGCTTTATGGCCCATGTTACTAGATGACCTAAAAAGACACTATGCCCACTAACTCCATGGCTTGAGTAGCCTGTATTGACCTGTGTAGACTTCATGAATTTAGTAACCCAAATAATTTCAGTACTTCCTACGACAATTGAAATCTCCATTATCAGCATAGCTTTTATTTCTTTTATTACCTCTAAGACCTCTCCAAATTTTATGGACTCAGAAACCTAAATAAATGTAGTAGCTCTGAAGTTCTGCATAGGCTCTATGGCATGAATTGCCTCTATGACCTGAATTTCCTGTATTTTGTACAAAACCTCTATGCCATCATAAGCCTTTATGGCCTCTAGTTTTTATGACCTGCATAGCATCTAAGCCCTGAATAGCCTCAATTATCTGTGTGATCTCTATAACCTGCATAAACTTAATGGCCTGAGTATTCTAAATGATCACAGTATCTTATCTGACCTCTATAGCTACTACAGTCTTTGTAATTACTGTGGTCTTAGTAGCCTCTATGCCCTGTGTAGCCTCTTTGACCTTTGTATCATATGTTACCTCAGTAACCTGTATGCCCTGACTAAACTTTATAACTGGCATAGCATAAATTATCTTCCTCACCTGTGTGGGCTTATTATCCTTAGGGACTTTAGTAGCACTTATACCTGCATAGTTATTATGATATGTGTAACTTCTATGATCTCAGTAGCTTCTATGCCTTGTGTACCCTCTGTTCTAGTCAGCTTTTTTCTGCTACTGTGACTAAATGATCTGGCCATCACAATTGTAGAAGAAAAAATATTTATTTGAGGGCACAGTTTCAGAGGTCTTAGCCCATATAAGGCTAGCTCCATTCCTTGGGGCTCAAGGTGAGGCTGAACATTATGGAAGGAGAGAGTACTGGAGGGAAACAGCTTCCATCATCAGGAAGCAGAGAGAGAGAAAGTGGGGGACTCCACTCTCAAAATACAAAATATATACTCCATAGCCATGACCTCAATGAACCACTCCCCCAGCCACACCCTACCTGCTTCCAGTGACCACTCAGTTAATCCCATCTTTTATTTATTCATTGATTGGTTTAAGACTCCCACAACCCAATAATTTCTCCTCTGAACCTTCTTGCACTGTCTCACATGAGACCTTTTGGGTGACACCTCATAACCAAAGCATAATACCCTCTTTGACTAATGTAGCCTCTATGATGAGTTTAGCCTCTGTGACCTACAAAGCCTGTATTTCCAGAGTAGCCCTATTATATGCAGAGCCTCTATGACCAGCATAACCTCTATGACCTGCTAGCTTTTATCAAATACAGAGATATTATGGCATGAGTAACCTCTATTTTCTGCATAATCCCTATGACCCGTGTATTACCTGTATCCTGAATATCTTCTGTGGCCTAAATGATATTCCTACCCTGTAGGGCTTTATTAGACTAAATTCACTTAACAGTCCCTATGATTTTGAACCTTGTATGACCTGCATTTCCTCTATGACCTGAAAATCCTCTAATACCTGCATAGCCTGTATGATGAAAATAATCTCTATGACATTGTGCAGCTTCTGTGATCTCTCTAGGCTGTATGTCCTGTATAACCTTGAAGACCTGAATAGACAGTAAGATTTGGGTAGGATCAAAAATCTCAGTGACCTCCATGGTTTGAATAGACTTTTTTTGCAGATACTTTTTTCTGCATAGACTCCGTGACCTTCATAGACTTTATGGCTAACATGGCTTACTCTTTGATCACATTTTTTTCCTGTACATTCTGTGTAGCCTTCATAGTTTCTGTGTCCTGAGTAACCTGTATAAAGTATATATTCTTATGTACTGTGTAGTCTAACTCAACTAATTAAAACCTGTTATCTGCATACCCTCAAAGGATGGAGTAACCTCTATGTCCTTAAAGGCCTCTTTGACCTGTGCAGATTCTAGACCTATCTATATCTGTGTCAGGAATTACTCATATTACCAGCCTACACTCTATTAACTGAGTAGCCTAAGTATTCTGCATATCTTCAATGAACTAAGAAGACTTTTACACCTGTATAACCTGTATGAGCTATGTATCCTCTATGACCCAAATAGCTATTATGACCAGACTATCTTCCATGACATCTATAGGGTCTGGGACCTAAGTAGCCCTAATGACCTGTATAAATCTCATGGCTTGAGTAGCATTTATGCCTGGGTAGCCTCTGTGACCTCAGTAGACTGAGTAGGCTCTGTCACCAGCATAAACTCTGTAGGACTTTTTAAAGTCTCTATGGCCTATGCAACTTCTATGTCCTGAGAACCCTCTGTGGCCTATGTAGCTTGTATGACATGAGTAGCCTCTATGACCTAGAAGGCATCCTTGGCCTGAATATGAGTAACCTCTTGTAACTGAGTAACCATAAATTCTATGACATGCATAGCATATGTGACTTGCACAACTTCTATTTCTGCAATAGTCTGTCCGGTGTCAGTAGCCTCTATTTTCTGTATAACATACATGAACTGAAAGTCTTCCATGATTTTCATATATTCTATGACTTAAGTGGTTTATCTGGCATGAGTGACTCCTATGAATTATGTAGCATCTATGGGCTGAGAAGAATCTTATGCCTATATACCCTCTATGTGCTGAGTAGCCCCTATGACCAGTATAAACACTATTAACTCATGCCTCTAAAACTTGTATAGTATGTGTATCATCTATGACCAGTATAACATCTAGGACCTGTATTTCTTCCATGACCCACTCAGCCTTTATGCCCTGGAAAGCTATCATTACCTATATCACACTTGGATGGAATATCCTCTATGACTGGTATTGCATGTGTGACTCCTGGTGTTTCTATGGCACAAGTTCAGCAAAGTCCTTATTGCCTACATATTCTCCAAGACCTCCAATTCCACAATGGACAAAGTAACCTCTTTAACCTGTGTAACGTCTATAAACTATGTGTCTTAAATGATCTGCCATAGACATTATGACCTGTGCAATGTCTAGGATATATGTATCTCTATGCCCTGTTAACCTCTTTGTTGTGTGTGGTCTCTATGACCTTAGAGCTAGGGCCATAGCTTCTATGCCATGAATAGCCTACATGGCCTTGACCTCTATGAAGTACTTAGCCATAGTGGCTGGGTAGCCTCTATGACCAGAGTAGCCTTCATGATCTTTGTAACATACATTAACTGCCTACATGCAATGACCTGCATAGCCTCTATGAACTGTGTAGCCATTGTGACTTTCATAGCACCTATGCCTGAGTAACCTGTAGGACATGAATAGTCCAAATAGCCTGCTTTTAATCAATGGCCTTATTAGCCTCTATGGCCTGTACAGCCTATATGAATCTCATAGACTTTATGGCCTAAAAAGTTTAATTACTTCAGTATCCACTATGAATTTTCAGACTCTATGCCCTGAGTATTCTCTGGAAACTGTGTGGTCTCTATGACCTTAGTACTCTCTATGACCTGCATAGACTTTATATCCTGTGTCACCTATTATGACCATGGAAGGTGCAATGTCCTCTGTACCCTAGATGGACTGAGTAGTCTAAATTACTTCTTAGCCTCTATGGCCTTAGTAGACTAAATGACCTTAGTGTATTCTATGTCCTCAGTAGCCTCTGTGATCCACAGAGCCTATGTACTTTAGTAGCCCCTATGAACAGTATAGACTTTAGGACCTATGTATCCTTTATTGTTTGAGTAGCCTAAATGACCTGCAAGTCTCTATGACTTTATTGGCCTATATGAACTTAGCCTCTATTAACTGACTAGCCTCTATTAACTCTAAAAAATCTGTGTCAAAAACCCTGTATGTCCTTTGTAGCTCTATGGGACTAGTAGATTATTGATCTATGTATCATCTTTGGCTTATATATTCTTTTTGACTATGAAGATTTTTGTGGCCAGTATGTCCTCTATGGTATGTGTAGCTTCACTTCAATAGTATCACTTCTATTGCCCATGTTCCTTCTGTGATCTGAATAGAGCTCTATAAATAGTGCAACCTCTATGACCTGCATAAATCTATGGAATGAATAAATTCTATTGCCTGCACAGCCTCTATGACCTGTGTACTTCTTATAACCTGCGTAGTCTATTTGGCATCCATATTCTCTAGAAAAACAGTATCCACTACGACCTTTGAAGTCTATGGTCTGTATAGCCACCATGAACTGCATAGATTCTATGAACTATGTAGCCTTTATGGCCTGAGTATTCTCCATGGCCTACAGAGTCTCTATTAACTGCATAATCTCTATGGCCTGATTAGCCTCCCTCAAGTACCTATGTAGCCTTTTGGCTTGAATAATCTTATGTACTAAGCACTCTGTATGGCTATAGTAGCCTTCATAATCTTTATAACCTCTGTGACTTCTCATAGCTCTATGGCTAAAGTGGGTTTTGTGCCCTTGAGTAGCCTAAATAGTTTGAGTACCAAAGATGGACTGTATAACCCTTAAGACCAGAGTTGGTTCTGTAAACTGTGTAGCTACTGTAACTTGCCTCTCTTTTATCAGCTAAGTAGCATCTGTAAATTGTATAAGTTTTGTGACATAGTAGCTTTTAACCAGCATACATTCAATTACCTGTGTAATCAAGATGGCCTGAGAAACCTAAATGTAGGATAATGGGCTTTGTAGCATGAATGACCTTTTTATCCATATGATTTTTGTAGCCCCTCTGACCTTCATAGCCTCTATGTTCTTGTAGCCTCTATGGCCCAAGTATCCTCTTTGACCTGATTGGCCTTTATGGTTGGCACAACTTTTATGACCTAAGTAACCTCTTTGACCAGTAAATGCTCTATGATGCCTGCAGCCTTTGTGACCTAAAAAGACTGTAGGTCCTGAGTAGCCTTCATGGCCTACATGCCCTCTATGGCTTGAGTAGCCTCTGTGACCTGTATAACCTCTTTGTCCTAAGTATCCTCCATGACCTATGAAACCTCTATGACCTGATTAGCCCCTAAGACCTGTGTAGTACATATGACTTAAATCATCTCTATTGTCTGCTTACACTCTATACCTGAGTAGCATCTTGGAACTGAGTAGTCTCTCTCAGTAACACAACCTCCCTGACCTGTGTAGCCTCTATGACCTGCATATTTTTTATGGCCTGGTTTCCTTAATTACCAGTGTATTCTCTATGGTCTTAGTAACTTCTATGCCCTATCTGTGACTTATGTATTCTCCATGACATTTATATCATTTATAAATTATGTAGCCTATATGTCCTGAATAATTTATGTAACTTGTGTAGAATTTATCACCTGAAAAACTTCTATTTTTCACTTAAACCTCTAAGCTGATCATACAGCTTGAACTGAGTCAATCTGAAGCTAATATAATCTCTATTATTTAGAAGAATCTAACATCTGTATAAACTCTATGGTCAATGTAGCTTCTACAACTTGTGTAGTATCCAGGACATGTGTATGACTTCGTGACATGCATAGCCTGTATGGTGTACACAGCCACTAAACCTGTGTTGCCTTTATGGTCTGATTAGACTAAATTACATGTATAATTTCTATGATCTCAGGAACCACTATGACCCATGGTACCCCTATGATCTGCACAGCCTTTATTACCTGTGAAGCCTCTGTGTGGTGAGTGACACCTAAGATTTATGTAGCTTACATAGCCTGAATAACCTAAATGACCCTTATGGCCTGCAAAATCTCTAAGTTTTCAATAGTTTCTAACACTGGATTAACCTGTATGACCTTCATATTCTCCATGAACTGAGTACATTCTATGATGTGTGCATTATTTATGACCTGAATAGTCTCTATTTCTTTGTAAATTCTATAACTTTCAAAGGTTATTTGGACTAAAAATTGTAATTGAGTTTAGTAACTGATATAATTTGTGTATTCTTTGTGTCCTGAGTTGCCTCTGTGACATGAATGTTCCTTATGAAGTGAATATTCTCTATGGCCAGCATTATTGGGAGCAAGTTCCTTGGCACCAGGTTGGAGTCAGTAGTTTAGGTTTACAGGCAGAGTGATACACCCATTGTTGAGTATTTGAATGACAAACTTGGAGGGTTTTTGAGTCTCATTTGTGACCTGTTTGGCCTCTATTACCCAAGTATCTTCTATAACCTGAGAAGCACTTATGACATGAAAGAAATAAATTAAATGTATACAAATAGGTAAAGAAGAACTCAAACTATCAGTATTTGTCAATGATATGGTTCTACATTTGGAATATATAAAAGATTCCACTAAAAATCTTCTGGAACTAATAAATGAATTCAGCAAAGTAGCAGGATATAAAATCAGTACCCATAATTCAAATGCATTCCTATACATCAGTAATGAATCCACTGAAAGAGAAATAACACTACACTGTTCATACTGTTCATAATTATTTCAAAAATTAAAATGCTCAGGAATCAATCTGACAAAAGTGGTGAAAACTCTCTACAATGAAAACTACAGAACACCAAAAATAAAGAAATTGAAGATCTTAGAAGATGGAAAGACCTCACATGTTCCTAGATAGGCAGAATTCATTTGATCTTTTCATGTTAATCCCATAATTTTTGAAAGTTCTGTTCATGGATTTATACCATCTTCTCTGCATGGCCAACTTTATTTTCAACATTAAATATTTTGTCTTCATTGAAGTTCTGTCTTCCAAATGCTCTAGGTTGTGGGTGATGTTTTCCATTGAATTTATAAGTGACTAATTTATAATTGATTGATTCCTTCATTTTGAGGATTTCTGCTTGTTTTTTTCACAAACTCTAACTCTTTATTGACCTTTCACTTCCTGTATTTCTCTGTGATTTAACTCTGTATACAATCCTTTACTTTGCAGATCAAATTGACTATGGACATTTTAAACTTCTTGGACATTTATTCTATTGTGTTGTCAGTGGCTTCTCTTATTGGGGCATCCTGGTTTGTTTGCTGTGTTTTGTTCCCTTATTTTTTCATATTGTAACCCAGCTGCAGCCAAACCTATATGCACCCTGCCACTGAACATCCAGGTCCTGGCTGGTGTTCCCAGACAAGAGCGTTGTGCCTCAAAATGGCAGTGACAGCAAACCATTGGCACCCCAAACAAACCCAGGCTCTGGCTGGTGCCTCAAAATGGGTGTGGCCCTGTGCAACCAAACATGGAGTGTCCCTGACAGCAGATTTCTGAACAATGGTGGAAGTGGTAGTAGCAGGAATTGGTGGCAGCAGCAAGGGCATCAGCAGCAGCTGCAGACATCAGTGGTGTTGGCAACAGGTGGAAGAAGTATGGCAGCAGTGGCAGCAGCAGTGACTGTGGCTGCAGCTGCAGCAGCACCCAGAGAGGAAACTTCCAGTTTACTTCCTGGAAGTAGCAGTCACTTTGGTGAGAGCAGTGTCAGTGGTGGCAGTAGCAGCAGCAGCAGCAGCAGTGTAGATGGCAACCAGGCATCTGAGGCAGCCATGAGGGCAGCAGTGACCTCTGGGCCATGTCGACTGTGACAGTATCAACATCAGTAGCAACATCTAGAAAAAAGATCTCCAGGCACCCATGGCAGTGGCTTCAGGGACAGCTGTGCCCCAAGAGAAATCTTCAGGGAAATGGCAGCAGTGCCTGCAGCAGTGCTCAGGAAAAAAGTGCCTGAGCACTATTGCCCTTCAGTCTGATTGGAGGAGTTTGGGGTTATAATCTATGCAATTGCCTAATTTTAAAATTAGAGCAGCCAAAGGGAATGGCTATAATTAAAATGCCTACAAATGTAGTCAATTAAGGGCATATTCTGAAAGAGGATCACCAGACTTTTCATTTCTCACAGTAGCACCTGTGACATGCATGAACTCTGTTACCCATATGTCCTGTAAGATGTGCATCTAGTCTATGGCCTATACTTTGTACCTGCATAGCCTCTAGAAACTGAGTAGTTTAAAAGACCTTAGAATCATGAACTTATGTAGACTCTATGATCTTCATACCCACAGTATCCTGAGTAGCAGTAATGACTGTATTATCCCTGATGAACTATGTAGTGTGTATAAATTGAGTAGCTTAAATAAACATATTAGGCCCTATGACTTGTGTAGCCTGTGATTATACTGTATGACCTACATGATCTTTTTGACTTAGTATCTATGGCTTGAGTAGCCCAAATATCCTGAATATCGGCTATGAGTTCCATACCCAGTATGGACTACTTACCCTCTGTGTCTTTCATAGTCTCTATTGCCTGTGCACCCTCTATTTCCTGATTTAACAAAGTGATCCAAGTAGCCTTCATTACATGTATATATTCTATGACTTTTAAAGCCTCCATGACCTCTGGAATCTCTGTGTCCTGAGTTGTGTCTGTGACCCATGTAGCCTCTATGATCATTGTAGTCCATATGTCCTCCATAACCTTTTTCACTGAAGAGCCTCTATGCTCCAGATAGCCTCTGTGACACAAGTGCATTCTACGACAAACTCAGCCTTTATTACCTGCAAATCCTTTCTTGGCCTTCATTGTGAAATGACCTTAGTAGCCTCCATGACCTTTATAAAGTGAATAGTCACTATGACCATTACAATAGGCATTATGACCTGGGTAAACTATGATTGTGTACCCTCTGTAGACAGTGGAGCTTGTTACTGAAAGTTTGGTTCTTGTTCCCAGTGCCTAGTCAATAAAAATAATAGAGTTTTGAAAGAAGGAAAAATAACATTTATTGCTTTACATGCAATGAAGTTTTATAGAGAACTCCTGTCCCAAATGCTGTGATTCTGCCTATCAGGGAAAACAGAGGGTTTTTAAAGGAGCTATTCATTTAAAGGCTACAATCCAAGTCTTTCCTGTAGGCTATTGTGGTTCACTTGCTAGTTTGGGGGCAAACCATTCTTTCAGTCTTCTTGTGCCATCCCTGAAATCTGAATTACTTGACTCCTCTATTGGTTATGTGCTCAAATACAGATAACTTGGCCTTGGACAAGGAAAAGGTAATCTTGTTCTTCCACTCAGGTTAGGAAGGGGAAGAGTGTGAAAAGGTAAAGGAAAAATGTTCATTTTAAAATAAGCCTCAGTGGCAGTGCAGTAAGGCTATATTGAAATCATTAGTTGGACCACTGTTACTTAATGATGTAAGCAGCCCAAATGACTTGAGCAGACTGTGTGACTGTTGTGACTTGAGTAATCTCTATGACTTGAGTAGATTAAATGACCCAAAATACACTTTTCTATATTTTTAATTAAAAGTTTTCCTATATTGTATTTTATATATAATTCTTCAGTCAATTTTGAATTGATTGTTGCATATGTTACAGTGAGGTTACTATTTTTATATGGATTTGTATTTTTATACAGATTATCAATTCTGATGTGGTCTTCTTTGGTGCTAAGATGAGTCAACAGGATCCTCACTCTAACTCATAGTTTACTGTGAAAGACAACCAATAGCGACCCACCTGTTCTTCCTGTCCCTTCCCATATTTAAGGCAATGAACACCTCCATTTCCAGGATAGTTGGGTGATAATGATAGGACATAGTTGCTTGGACCTTCTCTAGGAATTAGAGAAATGCAAATCAAAAAACTAAAATTTCATCTCACTCCAATCAGAATGGCAATTATCAATAATATAAGCAACAATAAATGTTGGTGAGAATGAGAAGGGAAAAAGTACACTCATTTATTGCTGGTGGGAATGCAAATTGGTGCAACCAATATGGAAAGTAGTATGGAGATTCTTCAGAAAGATTAGAATTGAACCAGTTATCCCACTCCTTGATTTATACCCAAAGGGCTTAAAATCAATATACTGCAGTGACACATCCATATTAATGTTTATAACAGCTCAATTCACAATAGCTAAACTATGGAACCAACCTAGATGTCCTTCAAAAGATGAATGGATAAAGAAAATGTGAGATATATGTGTGTGTATATATTTTGAGATATTATATATACATGGAATATATCTTATTCTAATTAGAATCCCATTCTTGTGTTTGAACATGATGTGGAAGTTCACTGGTCGTGTATTCATAGATGAACATAGGAAAGCTATGTCCAATTGAGTTGAATATCCTATCCCCATGCCACTTCCTTACCTTCATTTCCATTTGTATAATACAATAAACTTGTTATTTCCTTCCCACCACTTATTATGTGTTAGCAACTACATATCAGAGAGAATATTTGACCTTTGGTTTTTTGAGACTGGCATATTTCACTTAGCATGATAGTCTCTAGTTCCACCCATTTACTGGCATATGCCATAATTTTATTCTTCTTTATGGCAGAGTAAATTTTATTGTCTATATATACCACATTTTATTTATCCATTTATCTGTGAAGGAGAACATAGTATGGATCCACAGCTATGCTCTTCAAAGTGAGTTCCTTCACGAATTGATGTGACTGCATCACCATCAATCTAGTATACTAATTTTAAATCATTTCTATATATACTGAGGAGAGATAACTGGGTCAAATGATCACTCTGTTCCAAGATTTTTGAGGAATCTACATGCTGCTTTCCAGAGTGGTTGCACCAATTTGCAGTACCACCAGCAATGTATGAGTGAGCATTATCCACCACATTCTCACCAACATTATTACCTGTATTCTTGATATTTGCCATTCTGACTGGAGTGGGAGATAATCTCATTGTAGTTTTGATTTGCATTTATTTAAATGCTAGAGATATTGAATATTTTTTCATATATTTGTTGACAATTTGTATTTCTTCTGTGAAGTGCCTGCTAAATTCCTTTGCCCATTTAATGTTTGGGTTATTGTGTGTGTGTGTGTGTGTGTGTGTGTGTGTGTGTATGTATGTTAAGTTTTTTGAGTTCTTTATATATCCTAGAGTTTAATGCTCTCCTGAAGTGCAGGTGGGAAAGATTTCTCCCATTCTGTAGGCATTCTGATCACATTCTTGTTTTCTTGTCTGTGAGGAATATTTGTTTGATGTCATGCATTTATTGATTCTTGATTTTACCTATTGTGCTTTAGAAATCCTGTTGAGGATGTCAATTTCTAGGCTAAAATGGTGGACAATTTGTCCTCTATTTTTTTTCTATGAGGTAAACAATCTCTTATAATGTCTAGATCCTTGACCTAAAGTGAGTTGAGTTTTGTGCAGGCTGAAGGATAGAGAATAAATTTTACTGTACATGGATTTCTAGTTTACCCAGCACCATGTGCTGAAGAGTAATGTGTTTGTGGCACCTTTTTCTAGAATGAGTTAACTGCATACATGTAGGTTTGTTTTCATGTTTTCTCTCCTGTTGGTCTTCATGTCTGTTTTACTGCCAATAGCTTGCTGTTTTTGTTACTATAGCTCTGTAGTATAACTTAGGGTGTAATGTTGTGTTGCCTCCTGCTTCATTTTCCTAATAAGGATTGCTTTAGTTATTGAGGTCCACTTGTTTTTCCAAATAAATTTCATGATTGATTTTTCTATTTCTATGAAAAAAATCATTGGAATTTTTATAGGAATTGAGTTAAAACTCTATAATGCTTTTGGTAATATGGCCATTTTGGAATATTAATTCTGCCTATCCAAGAATGTGAGAGGTCTTTTAATCTTCTAAGTTCTTCTTCAATTACTTTTTTTAATGTTCTGTAGCTTTCATTGTAGAGGTCATTCACCTCTTTTGTTAGATTCATACCTGAGCATTTTTTGAGACTATGATGAATGGAAGATATTATTAATTTCATTTCAGCTGATTCATCAGTGATATATAGGAACACAATTGGTCTCTAGGTGTCAATTATAAATCTGTTAATTTGCATAATCTGTTAATGAATTCTAGAAGCCTTTTGGTGGAGTTCTTGGGTATTCTAAATATAGAATCATTTCATTGGCAAATAGAGATAATTTAAGATCTTCTTTTCCTATTCATATCACTTTCATTTCTTTCTTTTGTTTAATTGTTCCAGTGAGGTTTGTAAGTTCTAAATTGAGTAGAAGTGGTTAAAAAAAAGGGCATCCCTCTCTTCTTCCAGTTTCTAAAGGAAAAATTTTAATTTTTTCCCTTTAGAATGATAGTGGCCTTGTGTTTAGCATATATAGCATTTACAATATTGAGGAATGTTCCAACTATCCCTAATTTATTTAGTATATGGTGCATGAATGGATGCTAAATTTTGTCAAATGCTTTTTCTTTGTCTATTGTGATAATCATGTGATTATTGTGTTTAATCTATTGATGTAATGAATTATTTTATTGATTTATGTTGAACCATCCTTGCATTCCTGGCATGAAACTCACTTGATCATGGTACTCTATTCTTTTTAAAATGATTTTGTATGGAATTTGCCAGTATTTTCTTTAGAATTTTTGCATCTATATTCATCAGGGATATTAGTCTGAAGTTTTCTTTCCTTGATGAATCTTTGTCTGGTTTTGGTATCAGGGTGAAACTAGGATCATAGAATGAGTTTTGAAGTGTTTCCTCCTTTTCTGTTTCATGGAATAATTTGAGAAATATTGGGGTAAAATCTTCTTTGAAGGTCTGGAGGAACTTGGCTGAGAATCTATTTGGTCCTGGGTTTTTTTTTCATTTTTTGTGGTAGGCTTTTGATGACATCTTCTATTTCATTGCTTGAAATTGGTGTGCTTAATATTCTGTGTCCTCCTACTTTAATTTGTGTAGGTCATATTTCTCTAGAAATTTGTTGATCTCTTTGTGATTTTCTATTGTATTAAATTACAGATTTTCACAATAGTTTCTATTATCTGCATTTCAGTAGTATCTGTGGTGATATTTTCATCATAAATTTTAGTAATTTGAGTTTTCTCTTTTCTTTATTAGCTTGGCTAAGTGTTTATTAATTTTATTAATTTTTCAAAGAAGCAACTTTTTAAATTTTCTGTTTCAACTTTATTGATTTTGGTACTGATTTTAATTATTTTCTGTCTTCTACTGTTTTGGTATAGATTTGTTCTTTTCTTAGGCTTTGAGATATAATTTAGGTTATTTAGTTGGAATTTTCTATTCTTTTATCAAATGAACACAATGTAATAATCTTTCCTCTTAGAAGTTCCTTCATAGTGTCCCAGTGATTGTGATATGCTGTGTCACTTTTCTCATTTACCTGTATGTATTTTTTTAATTTCATTGCTGATTTCTTCAGCTGTCCATTATTTATTCAATAGTGTAGTTTTTATTGTCCAGTTGTCAGGGTAGCCTCTATTTTTTATTTTATCATTGATTTCTCATTTCCTTCTTTTATGATCTGATATAGTCCAAGGTATTAGCACTATGTTTGCATTTACACAGAGTTGCTTTGTGGTTTAAATTATGATCTATTTTAGCAAAGGATCAATGTGCTATTGAGAAAAAAGTGTATTCAGTCACTAACAGATGAAATATTCTGATAGTTATGTCTGAATTATTAATTGTATTGTATATTTCTAAACATTCTTTATTTAGTTTTTGGTTGGAGGATCTATCAGTTGTTGATAGGGATATATTTAAATCACCCAGTATTAATGTGTTTTGGTTTATTTGATATATGTAGATGCTCCATTTTGGGGGGTACAGATATTTATAATTGGTATGTCTTATTGATGTATAATTCCCTTAAGCAGTATGATACATCATTCTTTGTTCCTTTTGATTAACTTTGACTTCATGTCCACTCTATCTGATGCCTTTTGATTGATGAATTATGGCATTTATATTCAAAGTTATTGAGATATGATTTTTATTTTCTATCATTTTGAGTTATTTCTCATTTTTAATTTGTTTTTGTAAGGCACTTTCCACTTCCCTGGATCACCTGTTGTATACACATCCCCAAAACACGTACAGACACATTTGCCATGTTTTGTTCATGACTTAGCCTCAACAGTTTAGATTCTTAAAGTTGTCATTAGGTCAGTCATCAGAAACTTCCTCCACATGGATCTTCAGATCTCAGGTCTGTTAGCTTTAATTTGTTTTCAATCTGCCCACAAACATCTCCTTCAGTCTTGAAAGATGCACTCCAAAACGTGGCCAGAATTAGGCCATTCTCAAGGTTTGTATTGATTTAATTTCTTTTCCCCACAATTTTATTTGTGCATTTTACTTGTACATAATGCTAAGATTTGTTACATATTTGTACATGCACACAATCAAACAATATTATTTAACCAATATGATTCCCCATCACATCCCCTCTTCCTCCCCACTTGGTCCCACCCCTTGGTCCCTTTCCTTTACTGATCTCCCTTTGATGATTAGAAGATCCACCCCCAGCTTTGTTTTCCTTTATTCCCCTCTCTAGCTTCCCTAGGGAGACATATAACTCTTAACCTTTTCACTTTGACTTATTTCACTTAACATGGTTGTCTCTAGTTCCATGCATTTTCCTGCAAATGACACAATTTCATTTTCCTTTATGGCTGAATAAAAAATCAATTGTGTATCTCTACCTCATTTTCTTTATCCATTCATCAGTTGATGGACACCTAGACCACTTCCATAGCTTAGCAATTGTGAATTGTGCCTCTATAAATATGGCATAAGTATGTATCCCTGTAATATAATGACTATAATTCTTCAAGATAAATACCAAAGAGTGGTATAGTTGGTCATATGGTCGTTCTATGCCTAGTCTTTTGAGGAGACTCCATACTGATTTCCATAATAGTTATACTAATTTTCAGTCCCATCAATAGTGTAAAAGTGTTCCTTTTTCTCCATATCCTCTCCAGCATCTACTATTTGTGTTCTTGATGAATGCCATTCTGACTGATATGAGATGAAATATCAGTGTAGTTTTGATTTACTTTTCTCTAATTAGTAATTATGTTGAACATATTTCCATATATATTTTTGCCATTTGATTTTCTTCTTTGAGAAGTGTCTGTTTAGTTCACTTGCCTATTGACTAATTAGGTAATTGGATTTTTTGGATAGTTAATCTTCTGTTGTTCCTTGTTACCATTCTCTTGTTCCTTTATTATTACAAAAAAAGGAAATTGAGATAAACAGTAGGTGAGTAAGCACTCTTGCTTTTAAGTGAAAGAAAATTACTCAAAAATATAGACAAAGGTGAGGGCAGTGTTTTCTTTTACAAGTGATAACCCTGGGGGTAATTCTGACTGCAGGCACAGCTGGTTTCAGTGATGTATTTTTTTTCTCTCTCTTTTTTTTTTTGTCTTTTTATGTCTTAGTTTCCATCCCATTTTCTGACCTCTTCTGTAACTAGAAGATGGCAGTAAGCTTTCCATGCTCAATTCCTACCAGTCATTTGTGGGCCTCTAAAACTGTCTGTCTGGACCAGTTAAGACCAACTTGGCAGGCTGTGTTTCCTTGTTCAGGGGGTTTCTATGCTTTGTTTCTTAGATTGGTCATTTTACCACCTCACCCATCATCGGGTGAAATGCAGAGGAAGGATCCCAGGAAAAATCAGGAGGTACTTCTGGAAGAGGAAAAAACAGACACTGGAGACAGATAAAAACATTCTGAGCATATTCCTCTGCTTTGATCAGTGTGGCCAAATTTCAGGTCAAGTAAGGGACAAAAGGGAATTAGGAAATCAAGATTCATACAGATTTTGAAGATTACACTGAGATAAAGTGGAGCTCTGCTCTCTGATGAAGATGTAAATCTAAAGATTTATACCAGCAATCCTTATTTATATATGTCTCATTATCAGGTTAATGACTATGAAATCATTATTCTCTGTATTCAGGTAAGTCACAGAAACTAGGACATCTGAGTAGCTTTTCCACAGTTGCAATCCACAGATGCAAAGTTTAATGTTAGGAGCTTTGTGTAGTTCTCAAGAAACTCTATTGTTAAAAGTTATACTAAAGTGGGCAGACACAGGAGGAATGAAACTGGTGAAATATTGTCATTGTCTAGCATAAAAATTTCTTCCTTCCCAGGATCTATAAGCCTGAGATCAAGATAAAGAGTTGATAGGGCTCTTACACAGAGCCTCCTCAGGCAGGGCATTGCCAGTGCAGCATTCCAGCATCCTGTGTCCTTGTACAGAAATATTCCCAGTCACCAGGCATGCCACATACAGGAGGTCATCAGAGACCCCCAATCTCAGTCACTGCTATCCCATTCTCTGCCACTGCTTTCTACACTCCCCTCTGATCTTCAGGGGAGTAGCTGACTACAACATAGAGCTGGGAAGACTATATCAGCTCATGGCACTGTTGAAGAACCCAGGTGTCAGGACATCCCCACTTCACAGTTGAGAAAATCAGGACTCAGAGGGTGTTAAACTTCCTTCCCAAGGCCACTGGACTTGAAAGTGGTAGAGCCAGAACATAAAGACAAATCCAGTCTCCAAAGGTGTGTTTTAAATCATTCTTGGTCTACCAGTTCACTAATAGCCTCCCTGAGGTATAAAAAATTATCATAGACCATGAGAAGGAAGAGGGGAATCAGAAAGGATGGAGACTCCCTGATATCACCTCATGGAGGCCCCACACCTGTCAGTTTGAGGCTGAGTTTGGAAGACTTTCTGTCTGCTCACATCTTCTAGTTGTTTCCACACATATTTATTTCCACATTGCATTGTCTTTTTAATTTTTGCACTTCAGTTTTTTTTTTTGTTTGTTTACTTACTTTTCTTAGGTCACCTTGCCTCCTACAGTTACAAAAACATATTTAGAACCTCGGTGCCTTAAGGCAATTTCAATAAAAATGAGTATCATTTGCCCCAAATAACATTGACTTCAAAATCCCCTAGAACTCAATTAATTACCAGTCATATGTGCACTATTCAAAATCATTCATCTGAGGCAGGGTCTCCAGACTCAGCTTGGAGAAATGGAGTGGCTGTGTCACACAAGAACACAAGACTCCTGTGCTGTTCTGCCAAATGCAGTTATCCAGACTCTCCTTCAATCTCCATTGCACTATGAGAGAAAGGTGAGGGAAGTCCCAATTTCCCTCAGCCAGGAGGCCAGGAAGATATCCTACTCCAAATGTAGTCAAGTTCACATACTTCAAAACCAGATTCCTGGTTCTGGTCACTGCATACTTAGTTTTCAGCCACATACCCTTTTAGATGCGATCTAATTCAGGGGTCATGGTTCTTTCCAGCAAATTCTTTCCTGATCATTGAGTCATGTCATAACTCCCAACTTAACTATTCTGTGATTATTGCTTGTAAAGTGCTCTAGAAAGAAGAAACCAGGTTTGCACAGTGTACCCGGGAAGTTGGGCAGTACTAGGCTGAGTAGTCACATCTTTACACACTGACCTACTGTCCATCTGCTTCTCAAATGTCTATGAGAGACCAAGTTCCATGGAAGAATAGAGAAGCCACTAAAGGAAAAAAAAAGGCCTTTGAGAGCTTGCAGGAAAATGCCCTCAGTGTACAGAGAAGCAAACCAGCCCTGAGGGCCTTTGTCTCCCCATCTTGCACAACCAACTGGGGCACAGCTATATTGAATCAATGTCCCCTGACTCATGGCACATGTTTATCATTTATTCAACTGAAAATATTTCCACCACAAATTACATTGGGCTTCTAGCTCCAAGGACAGATGATTAGCCCTTCACTCTAGAATGATCTAGTTTGTGTAATAAGACAATGCAGTCACAATGATATTCTCTCACCTGGGAGGTTAACCACATGATCTGCTAGAATCTAATGATCCTATAGAAATAGAAATCACAGGCCTCAGAGCTTGGTGCCTCAGTGTTTGAATCTGGTGATGCTATGCTTCACAGTGTGAAAGTAAGGACTGGGACAACTGGGTACAGAACCATGTTGAGAATATTGGTAGAAAGATGTATTAGAGGCAAGGGACTAATATTCAGGTAGGCTTTATTGATATATTTGTTTATGGGAATTCTTTGTTAAGACACTGAATCTGTTTCCAATGAAATCAAACACCCCTGGAACCCAGGATTCATCACCTCTTTTCTGTGATTTCTTTTTTCTCCTGTTTTGGAAAATTAAGCAATGATCCCAGCAAATCAATTTTAAAACATTTTCCAAGAGTGTTCAATGAAGAGAAATTATCACTAGCTGACCTTGTTAACTTAAAGGCTTCTTACAGTGACTTGGAAACTGACTGAACCTCTGTTCATTTCACGGTCCTATCAGGCCTGCCAAAGCTCATACAGAGTTCTTTCTCCTTCCTGAGTAAATTTAGTCAATAGGGAATGTTATCACATAATACCATAATGTCATAAGATGAAAACCTATAGGAGCAGGAGAGGAGAGGGGAGAAGTTTCCATGACTTCAATTTTACCAGCTTAAAAAACAGGGACTATTTCCTTTTTTCAAATTCATTGGTGCCTCAGGGCTTACCAAACTCAGCACCATTCAGAGTTGCAGGCCTTCCTTGTGCTGATCCTCCCCATTTGTTGTTCCCCAGTAAATTTCAAGGAACACAGAAGCATTCAGCAATACCCTATCCGGGGAGCCTTCCCACAGAGGTGATTGTGCCTATGAGTATTTATATTCAAGTCTTTCCAAGCCAGTGGTCTATCATCAGACTCTCACATTTGTGGGAAGTTAATGAGAAGTCAATTTGATCTGGGAGCACAAGAAAGATGGTTCTAAGCCCTTCAGATGGTTTAGTAATTTTTGATATTTCTTAATAGAGGAGAAGGAGATCAGCTTCTTGTGCTCATTCAAAAGTGGGCACAGGGCACTTAGTGAAGCTGCATTAGATTAGACTAGTGACTATCCCCTGAAGAGAGTGGTTACCTAGTCCTTTTCCATTTTTCAAAACTGAATTGTCAGTCCTTCTCTCTACTCCAGTAACATTAGCTATTGAATAAATACTGCCTTCTGAGTTGGTTCTTTGTTCTTCTTCTGGGGCCTTATTTCCAAATTTTAGTTAGAAGAATAGAAAGAAACTGTCTTCAACAACACAGACAAAAAGAAGTGACCTCCAGTAACCTTGAAATAAGCAATGTAAATGTTCCCTAAAGAAATAGAGAAAGGGAATTCCACTCCCATGGTTATGGCCATGGTATTGAACAAAGTTTTATTGGTTTCACACCATCATTTCTTCTTCATAAAAATTGAATTCATGAATTTTGTAACCAAGATATTTTCATCCACGTGAGGCATTTAGAAATGGAAACAGAAATGCTATTTCCTTGATATTTAATGGGGTCCCTGGAACTTTGTCTGCTGCCAAAGAAATTTTCCAAAAAATCTCTGGAATTATAGCACTGCCACTGCTATGGGACTATGGAGACAAAGAAATGAGACTTCTGATGACATCTTGGAAGTGAAATACCATGGCTCTTGCTGATTTATTATTTTTTGAAACCAGATGCTGATGTGGATTCACTTAAATGGGGAAGCAACAGGTTTTGGACAATATAATTCTCTGGTGCCAGTGATCCCTTGTAGTGTACACATATCATACAATGAGAAGAAATATTGAAACAATTCTAAATTTCACAAGAATAGGAAGGTCTATGGCATAGGGAGTCTATTTCTGAAAGTCATTCATGACAAACTTCCAGTGGAGCAGAGTGGAAACAAGTAAAAGGTAGAAGTTGATTTCCCCTCTTTCACTGTTGGACTCATATCATGGTAGAGTTGTATGTCATCCCTTATCCCTCTCCTTTCTGTGTTGTGTTTTCTGTATGTTGGTGCATTACTGACACATGAGTCAAACATTAGGGTTCCCAAGGAGTATGTATATAAATGGCCTTATACACCTGATGACAACTTCAAATGTACACACTAGAATAATCTTAGGGGAATAAATGGCAAAATTATGCAGGCCTTGTAAGGTATAATGACTTCTTCAGGACCACCCACATGGCAAGAAAGAGAAAATGGGTCTGACCCAAACTGTCTCTCCAAACCAGGAGATTTGGCTACACCTGAGACAGTCTGGGGACCAGATCCAGGGTGTGTTGGTGTAACCATGTCCACTTGTGTGTATGTCAAGGGAAGATGGGAGGAACCTGCATCTCAGTGGGCCATTAGAAACATCTTGTGTGAGAAAGGGCTTTGGGTATGGAGTCCCTGAGGAAGTGACCTCACTTCCTTGGCAGTAGAACACACAGAACTTGGAACCCTAGTAGCTAGGCACCCACATTCCAGATAAACTCCCATTCTGCTCACTTGTGTTGAGGCAGCAAGTCCAGAGCCATGAGTTCTTGTTGTCTACTCATTTTTGGACAATTATTTCTCAGGAAAGTCCCTAATAGGGGCCTTTCCCAAGTATGGAAGCACTGTACCAATGTTGGGACCAACAACTCTGGTGATATTTCCCAAGAAGACCAGAGGTGAAACAGGACAGGCTATTGGAAGTGAGTAGAGTATAACTTTCCACTGATTCCCATTTAGATAGAACCAGATCCTCAGAAACTTTTGTGTGTGCTTATATTTGTGTCTCATATTTGTGATTAATTGAATTTGATGTTGATCAAGCTGTGATACTATTCTTTAAACGAGCACCATCTTAGCATCATTCCCTCCACACCTCAGAGAGACATAACTACATATTTGAGTGAGTACAAACTAGTACTTCACAAGCCCTAGTAACTGTATTTCTTAGCAAGTCTTCTCTAAACACCTTAGAGAGCCTTCTACTCACCTCAGACAGCTTGCAATACACACCTCCGAGAACTCTCTTGACTCACCACAGAGACCTTTCCTATATACTGCAAATAGCCCTGTTATTCACTTAAGTGAACACTTGCACTCTCATCAATAAGCCTTTCTCAAACCTCATAAAGTCCTCCTACACCTTTCAGAGGCCCTCCATACATGTCAGAGAGTCCATCCTACAAAAAATGAAAACCCACTTAACACCTCAGAATATCATTCCTTCACACCTCAAACTCACTTCCCTACATGTCTAAATAATCACTCCCTACTAATACCAAGAGCTTTTTCTACACACCTCAAATTCCCATTTATATACACCATAGGGACACTGCCTTTACACTTTATTGAGCAACTCTTAACTCAGAAAGCCTTTCCTATACACCCCAGAGAGTACTTCCTATAAATTCCAGTGAGATGTTAATTCAAACTTCAGAATTCCAATGCTACAAACAACAACACACCCTACTACACAACTCAGATACAACTTACTACTCACCAAAATGCCTTCTCTACTCACCTCTGAGGGTTGGCCTGACACACCTCAGAGAAGACTCTGGATACACTGTTGTGTGGCCTTCCTAAACAATGTAGGGATTCCCCCTATTATACTCAAAGAATACTCCCATTACATCTCATTGTGTTCTACCTAGTCATATCAGATAGATTTCATTATTCATTTCTGAGGGCCCTAACTACACAACAAAGAGCACTTCTATGCAGAAAAAAGCCCTTCTACATCCCTTATAGATTCCTCCTGCACACCTAATAGAGGCCTCCATACACACCTCAAATCATCTGCACTAAAATCTCAGAGAACCTTCGCTTCACAATTCAGTGAACATTTGTTACACACTTATAGGAATCACCTCTCCACATAGCTCAGAGCTGTACCTATTCATATCAAGTGCCCTTTCTACAGAATTCAGAGGGCCATCCATACACACCTTAGACACATTTCCTAAACACATTATTTATCAATCACTGTATCAATGTTGGGACCAGAGAACTGTAGCTACACATAACACACCATTCCTCTACATACCTCAGAGTGCCATAATTTCACTATTCAGAGGGTACTGTTACACACGTCATAGAGCCCTCCTTTCATACTTCAGTTTGTCCTCATTTATCTCAGAGAGCTTTCCTTACTCACCATAGATATCCACAAATACACACCTCAGTTAACTTTTAATATTTACAAGTGAGCACCCACCTTATGCACCTCATTCAACAGTCCTCCCTACAAACCTCAGAGAGGTTCCCATACAATCCTCAGAATGACCTTTTGACAAACCTTAAAAAATCCTACCTACACATCTCTTGTAACCCTCAAAACTAGCCAAAAAATCCTCCATATTTACCTACAGTGGCCAAAACTATATACCTAAAAGAATGCCCAAGATACTCTTCTGAGTGTTCTACCAAAACACCTCACAGGTTTTCTCTTCTATCATCAAATGTTCCTCTCACCGCACCTGAATTTATTCTTGCTACTCATATCAGAGATGTCACTATTCACTATAGAATTCCCTCCCTACATAAAGAGATAGGACTTTGCCTATGTCAAACAGGCCCCCGACACCCCTCATATATCACTCTGCCCACCTAATATAGACCTCCCTACACTACTCTGACAGCCATCCAAACACACATCAGACTGCTATCCCTCTGAATTTAAATTAGCCCTCACTACACACCTCAGTTAACCTACATGGCAAAGCTCAGAGTCCAGCCTACTCATCTCCATGATTCCTAAATTCAGATCATATAGATTCCCCTTCCAAACTCTATGGGACCCTCCCTTCTACATCAATTTTTCCTCCTTATTCATCTAGCAGAGCTCTCACTATTCACATAAAAAAAACATACAAACACAACTAACTGAACCCTTTCTACTCATCCCAGTGCACCCTATCTATACACCTGAGTCAGCCTTCCCAACTCAACTGAAAGGACCCTCACACACACTTCTTGTAGCTCTCTAACACAAATTAGAGAACCATCCTGCACACCTATTAAAGTACACAAAACACAGCTCAGAGGCCACATGCTACCAACTTTAGAGAGACTTCTCTACACACCTCAATTGAACCTTTATACATAACAAAGTGTACCCTCCATACTCAAATGTAGAGCAGTTCCTACACACATCAGAGAAGTCCCTACATAACCCTGTGAGTAAAACCATACTTCTTTGCAAGAAGAAATAATGTTTATTTGCAAGCCCTCTATAAACACCTCAAAGAGCCTATATACTGACCTCACTGAGGCCTCAATATACACACCTCAGAGAACACATTTGACTCTCCATATGGTCTTCCCTATATACACTACATAATGATTCTTACTCTGAACTTAACTCTAACCCTAAGCATGAAGCTAAGTCCTCCCTACATGACACAGAGTTTCTCCCTGACCCTGAAACTGACCATGACTTGACCCTAAATCCTAACCCTAGTCCTAACCTGACCCTAAACTCATTGTGCTCTCACTTCTACTCCAGATTTTTCTCCCTGCTCATCTCACCAAACTCTTACTACTCACCTCAAATGGCCCTCAAAACACAGCTCACTGAATTCTTTCTACAATTTTCAGTGCACATACCCTGTGCAATGCTGTGAGCAATCCCAACTCACTTCAGGGGGCCCTCTCACCACAAAAGGAGCCCTAGGACAAGCATCTGATAACCCTCTTGCACAATTCATACACACCTCCTTACATAGCTCTGTGGTTGCACACTACCAACCTTAGAGACCCCTTTTTACACATATTATAGTATGCTCCATATACATCAATGGAAACCATCCTTATATCAAGAATAGTACCTACTTGTATAGATAACCTCAGGTAGACATCCATATATACCTTACTGAAAACAAATTATATTCCTATATGAGATCTTTTTACTAACTATACTTCTATGTGGTGCTCTTTAAACACCTTAGAGAGAATTTCTACTCACCTCAGAGAGCCCTCACAACACATTTCAGAGAACTCTTTCTACTCACCTCAGAGATCTTCCTATACCCTGAAAAATACCTACTCATTCAGTTAGGTGAGCCCTCCCACTCATAGCAAGAAGTCCACTGACAAACCTTACAAATCCCCCTATGATTTCAGAAGGACCTCCCTACATACATCAGAGAGACCTCCTTACACAAAGAGAACCTGTTTTAACATCCCAGAGAACATTTCCTACACACCACAAACTCATTCCCCTACACAACTAAGTAATTCCACCCTACTCACATCAAGAGCCCTTCCTACACACCTAAAAGTACCATCCATAGACAGCTTAGGGATATATCCTCCATGCTTTATTCATCAACACCCAAACAACTCAGATATCCCTCCATATACATTCCAGCAAACACTCCCTATAAACACCAGAGAGCTGTTAATTCAATCATCAGCATGCCAATGCTACAAACCTCAACCAGCACTACAAACACAACACAGATAGATCTCACTTCTATGCAAAACTCTCCCTAATCATCTGATGGTGCTGCGTATACACACCTAAGGGAGCCCCCAGCATTCTCCATTGAAAGACCCACAAACACTTCAGAGATTTCTTATACTATTCTCAAAAAACCCTCCCATCAAAACAAAGTGAGTTCTCCCTACTCATGTCAGAGAGATCTCACTATTCAATTCAGGGGGTTCTTTCACCACAACTGTGTTAACATCTCTACTCAATCATAAGACCCACTTAAACCCCCATAGGTCCCTTGGCATATCTGATAGAAAACTCCCTACACACTTGTGAGAGACCTCATACACCCATCAGAATGCCATCCTTATGCATTCTAATGGGCCCTAAGTATACACCTCAGACAACCTACACTACAAAGCTCAGAGGGTCTTCCATACACATCTCAGCAAATCTGACCTACATGTTACCTAGGCCCCCCTTCACACTTCATAAAGTCCACCCTTCTACAGCAGTTTTTCCTCCCTACATCTCTTACAGAGTTCTCACTACTCAGCTAATGAGGCCCTCCAGAAACAACTCACTGAGTCCTCTCTACTCATCCTAGTACACATTCTTTATACAGATGAGTGACCCCTAATGACTCATCTCAGAAGAACCACCCACAAACATCATAGAGACCTCTGACACACATTAATAATCTCTTCTATGGACTTACAGATGTTCGTCTAAACAGATCAGATACTGCAAGCTACCAACCTCAGAGTCCTCTCCACACTCCTCAAAGTAACCTTCATTCACATCAAAGAAAGCCCTTCCTACTTACCTCAACAGCAGCCTCTTCACACCTCAAGCAGACTTTCCTAAACACCTCAGGAAGTACAAATTAGATTTCTTTAGAAGTCTTTTTTACTAACTACACTTCATTTCAAGTACTTTCTAAATCCCTCAGAAAGCCCATCTACTCACCTCAGAAAGCCCTCAATACTTGCCTAAGGGAGCCCTTTCAATTCACAACAGAGGCCTTCCTTATCCATTCAAAATACTGACCCCAAATCAGAACACAACCTTAACTCTAACCCTAACATTAAGTCCACCATACATACCACAGAGAGTCCTTGATGACATTGACAGTGACCATGATCCTGACCTTGACACATTACTGATCCTAATGTTAACATTAACCTTAACCTCATAGAACCTTCCATTCTACATCAGTGTTTTCTCCTTACTCATGTCATAGAGCCCTCGTGCCTTACCTTAAAAGGTCCACCAAACACTACTTGTTAAGGCCTTTCTACAATTCACAGAACACTCTTCCTATGCACTTCTGTGAGCCCTCCAAGCTCACCTCAGGAAACCCTCCCACACACCACTAGGAGATCTCAAACACATTTTGAAGAGCTCTCTTACACATGTCATAGTTCCCTCCATCCACAGTCATATACTACTAACCTAAAGCACCTCTCAAATAATCTCAGAGTACCCTCCTTAGACATCAAAGAAATCTGGTTCTACTTACCTCAAATGCATTTCCTACACACTTCAGAGGGACATCCTTACATATCTCAATTTGTACAAATTAGATTCCTTTTCAAGCCAGTTCTATTAATTAAACTTGTTTGCAAGTGCACTATAAACACCTCAGAGGGTCTATCTACTGATGACAGAAAGTTCTCAATATACATCTCACAGAGCCCTTTTCACTTACTACAGAGGCCTTCCCTATAAATGGTAAATACTGAACCTGACCCTGAGCTTGACACTAACCCTAATTTAAGCCTAAACTTTAGCCATCCTTACATAGCAGGGAGACCTCCCTGACACTGACACGACCATGAACCTGAATCTGACCCTAAATCCTGACCCTAAGCCTATAATAATAGTGCCTTTCCTTATTTATCAGTTTGTTCTCCCTACTCATCTCACAAACTTCTGACTACTCACCTCAAATGGCCCTAGAAATAAAATTCAATAAGCCCTTTCTGCACTTTACAGAGCATCTTCCTTATTCACCATTGTGAACCCTCTCAACTCATCTCAGGGGGCACTCCCTTATATGTAAAGGAGCCCTCTGACACACAAAATTGTACCCTGCCTACACAGTTCAGAGGCCACTCCCTACAAATTTTAGAGGGCCCTCTGTGCACACATCTTAGTTCCTTGCTGACACTTCAAAGAACACCCTCACTACACATGCAAAGAACTGTCCCTACACACCTCACAGAGACATTCTTACAGACCTCAGTAAGTACTCACTATGATTTTTTGGAAGCCTTTCCTAATGACCTCAGAGAACTTGTATACTTATCTCAGGGAACCCTCAAAATACAAAACAGCGAGCCATTAAAACCATTCAGAGATCCATTAAACACACCACAGAGAACTTCCCATTACAATTCAAACATTCATTTGGACCCTAACACCAACACTGAACTGAACCTTAATCCTCTAACTCTAACTCTAACACCCTAATTCTAATACTATCTCTAAATATATCCCTAATCCAATCCCTAACTTCAAAAACTAACCTTAAACCTAACAGTAAACCTCCCTTCTCAGTTCAGAATCATCTCCATACAAATATCACAAAAGACTCCCTACACATCTGAGTGCCCTCCTGACTCATTAAATAATGTCCTCATTATATGTCTCAAGAGAAGTCCCTACACACCTGAAATAGACATAGCCATATACAAATAAGTGAGTACATACAATACTCTTTTTCAAGCCCTTCTAAACACCTGAGTAAACCTTTGTATTAACTTCATAAAACCCTCACTACATTCTTCAAAATCCCTTTTGATTGGCCTCCCATATACACCAAAAATATCCCTACTTACTTAATTGAGCACTCACACTCATGTCAACTAGCCCTCCCATGAACATCATAAAGCCATCCTTCATGCCCCAGAGACACCTCCCACAGTACCTCATAGAGGCCTCCTTTTTCAATGAAAAGAATTCATTTTCACACCTCGGAGAAAGTTCCTACAATTTTCCTCAAACATACTTCCCTATACATCTAAGTATTTCCTCCCTACTCACAGTAAGAACCATTCCTACACATCTCTAAATCACATCCATACACACCTTAGAGACATGCCCTCCACACTTCATTGAGCAAACAATAAACAACTCAGAAAGCCCTTCTTATACGCCCCGGAGAATAATCCCTAAAACTGCCAGAGGAATGTTAATTCAAACCTCAGAATGCTCATGCTACACACCTCAGCAAACCCTACCCACACATCACAGATAGACCTCAAAATTCACCAAAACTCTTCCTTCTTACCTCCAACTACCTTACCTACATGCCTGAGAGATTCCGGCTACTATCCTTAAAGAAACCTTCAACCACAGGATATTCTCCTTGCTTATATAAGGTATATCTCTGTATTTACTTCACAGGGCCCTCAATACACAACTGAGATAGCACTCCTGTATGGGCAAAAGCCATTTATCACACCTCATAGATAGCTTCTGCACACCAAATGGAGACTTCTCTACACACCTCAGGGAACCCACACAACAAACCTCAGAGAGCCATTCCCTTCCTACACACCTTACTGTCACCTTCCTCCACATCTAAGAAAGCCATCCACACTCACATAAAGCCATTTTACACAACAGAGTGCCATCCATTCACACCATAGAAGCCTATACTACACACATCATTTATCAATCCCTACAGAACTTGGAGTATATTTGCCAAATACTACACACTGGCTGTCTGCACTACTGTTACAACTCAGAGGACTCAGTTACACATTCATAGAGCCCTCCTTTCAAACCTCAGTTTGTCCTCCTTATTCATGTCAGAATTCTCCACTTACCATAGAAATACATATCTATACCTCTTACAAAGTACATACCTCTCACCAAAGACACACCCCCTAAACACCCCATCCAACTATTCTCTCTACAAATCTAAGAGAAGCTTTTATACAAACCTCAGAATGCCATTTCATCAAACCTCAAACCTCAAAAAATGCTACCTGTGCATCTCAGATAGCCTGCACTACTCACCAAAAAGCCTTCTCTATTCACTGCCGAAGGCCAAAACTGAAAAACTCGAGAGTCCTCTTGATACTCCATTGAGTACCCTCCCAAAACACCTCAGAGATTCTCTATACTATCTCCAAAGGATACTCCCATCACCACTTTAGTATGTTCTCCATAATCAAATCAAAAATATAACACTATTCACTTCAGAGGCCCTTCCCTACACAACTGAGACAGCATATCTCCTCAGATATAAAACCCTCTTACACTTCTCATAGATTCTTCTGCTCACCAAACAGGGCTCACACTACACAACACTGAGAGACTTCCCTTCACATACCAGTGTGCCATCCCTATGAATTTCAATGAGTCCTCACTAAACATCTCAGGGAACCTACACAACAAAGTTCAGAGGGTTCTCTGTATGCATCTCAGTGACTCCTACCTACACACCAAAGAGATATTCCACTCCACATCTCTTAATGCCTCCCTTTCTATATGAATTTGTCCTCCATACTCATAGAGCTCTCTCTGCTCACCTCAAATGGTTCTCAGAGCACAACTCACTATATTTCTTTCTACTCATTTCAGTAAATGATCTGTATAGACCTGGGCAAGCCCTCTCAAACCCTTATAGCTAGACCATCCACACAAGTCTAATAGCTCTCTGACATGTCATAGCTTTTTCCTACACACCTCATAGTGTAATCTACAGAGCTCAAAGATCATGCACTACTAACCTCAGAGAGCACACCCTACACACATTAGAGCATCTTTCAGGCACATAAATAAAAGCACTTTCTAATCACCTCAAAGAAATCTCTACACACCTCAGAGATATATCTGTATATACCTCACTGAATATAAACTATACTATTTTAAAGCCCCTTCCAATAACTATACACTTTGCAAGTCCTCTCTAAATACTTCAAATGGCTTATATATGCACCTCAGAGAGCCTTCAATGCACCCTTCAGAGAACACTTTCAAGGCATTACATAGGCCTTCTATGTACACCAGAAACGCTGACCCTGATCCTAAATCTAACCTTAAATCTAACCCTAACTCTAACTCCAAGCCCTCCCTGCATAAAATAGAGGGCCCTCCCTGACCATGATCATGATTTTGACCCTAACCCCTAAACCTAACGACAACATGGACCCTAATCTCATAGTTTTCTCCCTTATACATCAATTTGCCCTCCCTACTCATCCCTCAGAGATCTCATTTCTTCTCTCAAAAGGCCCTACAAACACAACTCACTGAACCCTTTCCTAGGCACTACTGTGTGCTCACCCAACTCACATCAGTAGAATATCAACACACATTAAATTGTCCTATGACACACATCATGGAACCCACCTACACATCTCATAGAGCCATCTATACACAGCTCAGAGGCCACATGCTACCAACCTCAGAGGGCATTCCCCACACCTGAGTTTACCATCATACACATCAAAGGTAGTCCTCCTAACCCACAGCAAAGGCAGTCCCTAAACACCTCATAGAACTCTCCCTATACACCTTTGTGAGGCATGTCTATATACCTCACTGGGTACAAAATATACTCCTTTCCAATCACACCCTACTATTTTTTTGGCAAACCTTCTTTAAATACAACAGAGAGCCTCTCTACTCACCTTAGAAAGCTTTCAATATTCACATCAAAGAGTCATTTCAACTCATCACTGAGTCATTCTTTAGACACTGAAAATACTGACCATGACCCTTAACATAACCCTAATCCTAACCACAAACATAAACACAAACCCTCCCTATATAACACAGAGGGCTCTCTCTGACTTTGACACTGAGCAAAATCTGGAGCCTGACTGAAAACTGTAAGCCACACCCTAACTCTAACACAAAATTCATAGTTCTTTCCCTTTTATATCAGTTTGATCTCCCTGCTGATCTCACAGTGCTCTCAATACTCACTTCAAAAGACTGTCTGTAAATAACTTACTGAGGTTTTTCTACACAGCGAAGGACACTATCCCTATGCACATCTGTGAACCCTTTCAACTCACTTCAGGGGGCCCTCCCACACACATCAATGGGCCCTCCTGCAGCCATCAATGGGCCCTCCCTACATACCTCAGAGAGACTTTTGTGCAATGAAGAGAACCAAGAGAACCTTTCCTCCATACCTAAGACACACCTACCTCCACATCTATGTAATCCTTCCCTATTTAAATCAAGACCCCTTCATACACACTTAAAAGTGCCATGCACACACACCTTAGGGATGCTTCCTCAACACATTTTTGAGCAACACCTAAACAATAAATAAAGCCCTCTTCATACACCCCAAATTGTACTCAGAGATTCCAGAGATATGTTAATTCAAACTTCAGAATGCTTTCACTAAATACCTTAGCAAACACTACCTACACAACTCAGATAGACCTTGCTACACACAAAAGACCTCCCTAATTACATCCTAGTGCTGTACCTACATAACTCAAAGATCAATTGTGATACTCCTTGGATAGACCTTCCTAAACAGCATTGATATCCCCTCTATTGTCCTCAAAGAACACTTCTATCACACCTTATTGGGTTTTCCCTATTCATATCAAATGGATCTCACTATTAACTTCAAAGGACCCTTGTACAAAAACCAAACAGCACTCCCACACAGAAAAAAAAAAAAAAAACATTTACACCCACAGAGATTTCTGCTGCACACCCGATACCTCCCAACACGTATCAGAGCACCTGAACTACAAACCTCAGAGGTCCTCTGTCCACACTTCAGAATACCCTACCTACACACATTATGGACACCTCCCTTGCACAACTGAGAAAGCACTTCCTGCTCACAACAGGGGCCCTTACACCTCAGAGGGCCTTCCAAACATATTTCAGTAATACTTCCCACACATCTCATTGAGAAATTTCTACACATCTCAGAAAAAAGTTACTAAATACCACACACCACTTTTCTGCACAAATCACAATGCCCTACTTTAACAATTCAGCAGGCCTGTAACCCATTTCATAGAGCTCTCCTTTCAAACCTCAGTTAATCCACCCAATTCATTTCACAGATCTCTTCTTATTCACATTAGGGGGAACATTTCTACACAACTTGGAAGTTCTAAATTCTAACTAAGAGCAGCATCCCTGTTCACCCCAGTCAAGATGCTCCCTACAAATCTCAGAGAGACTTCCATACAAGTCTTAGAACGTCCTATAAACAAACCATAAAAACTATACCTATATATCTACTAGATAACTATCACTACCCAGTAAAATACCTCCATATTCACCTCCAGACACCATAAGTACAAACCTCAGATATTTATTTAAGTGCCCTCCTAAAATGCCTCTGATTCCATCCACCATCCTCAACAAACATTACCACCACACCTCAGTGTGTTCTCTCTACTCATATTATGTATATATCACTTTTGCCTTGAGAGGACCCTCCCTACACAACTGAGATAGCCTTTCTAATTAGTCATAAAGCCTTCCTAGACCTCTCATATATCCCTCTGCACACCCTAATAGGGACCTATGTAGACACTTCTGAAAGCCCTCCCTACACATATCAGAGTTCTGTCCCTATGTATTTCAATGACCCCTATTTTTATACCTCAAGAAATATACTACAAATCTCAGAGAGCCCTCCCTACAAATATTGGGGAGTACTACCTGCACACTATATAGATCACCCAATCAACAAGTCATAGGTACCTCATTTCTATGTCATTTTTGTCGTCCATACTTATCTCCCAGATCTTTCACTATGCACTTTAAATGGCCTTATGAACACAACTGAGTCTTTCCTATTCATCTGAGTATGCATTTCCCATGTACCTGGGTGAACCATCAAAATGCTTCTTAGAGGGCACTCCCACACACATCTAAGAGACCTCTGACATACATAAGAGAATGCTACTACACTGCTCATGTAGCCCTCTTTACTCATCTCACAAAATACAACTCTGAAGGTCATTCATACAACAATTAGAGTACCCTCCATACACATTAAAGAGAGTCTTCCATACTCAACACAAGAGCAGTCCCTACATGCCACACAGAGTCATCCCTACGTACCTCAGTGTCTACAAACTATGCTGCTTTACAAGCCATCTCTCCTAACTATACTTCTTCACAAGCCCACTCTAAGTACCAGAGGGCCTATTTATGCACTTTTTAAAAATTTATTTTTATTGTAAAGAAATGGGATACATGTTATTTCTCTGTACATGGAGTAACAGCATACCATTTGCGTAATCATACATTTACATAGGGTAATGATGTTTGATTCATTCTGTTATTTTTCCTTCCACCCACCCTTCCCACCTCTCTATTCCCTCTATAAAGTCCCTCATTCCTCCATTCTTGCCCCCTACCACCCCCCATTATGTGTCATCATCCGCTTATCAGTGAGATCATTCATCTTTTGGATTTTAGAGTTTGGCTTATCTCACTTAACATGATATTCTCCAATTTCATCCATTTGCCTGCAAATGCCATAATTTTATTATTCTTTATATTCTATTATATATATATATATATATATATATGTGTGTATATATATATATATATATATATATATATATATATATATATATAAAACATTTCCTTTATCCATTCATCAATTGAAGGCATCTAAGTTGGTCCCACAATCTGGCTATTGGGAATTCAGCAGCTGTGGACATTGATGTGGCTGTATCTCTGTAGAATGCTGAATTCACGTCCTTTGGGTATAGGCCGAGGAGTGGGTAGCTGGGTCAAATGGTAGGTCCATTTCAAGTTTTATAAGGAATCTCCACACTGCTTTCCAGAGTGGCTGAACTAATATGCAGTCCCACCAGCAATATAGGAATGTACCTTTTTCCCACATCCTCTCTAACACCTATTGTTGCTTGTATTCTTTATAATCGCTGTTCTAATTGTGGTGAGATGGAATCTTAGTGTAGCTTTGATTTTCATTTCTCTTATTACTAAAGTTGGTGAACATTTTTTGCATATGTTTGTTGAGTGCTTGTAGATATTCTTCTGTGAAGCATCTGTTCACATCCTTAGCCCATTTGTTGATTGGGTTATTTGTATTCTTCATGTAGGGTTTTTTGAGGTCTTTATATATTCTGGAAATTAGTGCTCTATTTGAAGTATGATTGGCAAAGATTTTCTCCCACTCTGTAGGCTGTCTCTTCGAATTGCTGTTAGTTTTCTTTGCTGAGAGAAATCTATTTAGTTTTAATCTATCCCAGTTGTTGACTCTTGCTTTCATTTCTTGTGATATGGGGGTCCTGTTAAGGAAGTCTGATCCTAAGTCAACAAGGTAAAGATTTGGACCTAATTTTTCTTCTATAAGATGCAGGGTGTCTGGTCTGATTTCAAGGTCCTTGATCCATTGTGACTTGAGTTTTGTGCAGTGTTAGAAATAGGGGTTTAGTTTCATTCTGTTGCATGTGGATTTCCAGTTTTCCCTGCACTATTTGTTGAAGAGGCTATCTTTTCTACATTGCATATTTTTGGCCCCTTTGTCTAGTATGAGAAAATTGTATTTATTTGGGTTTGTGTCCATGTCCTCTATCCTGTACCATTGATCTACCTGCCTATTTTGGTGCCAATACTATGCCTTTTTTGTTACTATTGCTTTGTAGTATAGTTGAAGTTCTGGCATTGCGATACCCCCTGTTTCATTCTTCCTGCTAAGGATTGCTTTAGCTATTCAGGGTTTCTTATTCTTCCAGATGAATTTCATAATTGCTTGCTCTATTTCTGTAAGGCACATCATTGGGATTTTAATTGGAATTGCATTGAATCTGCGTACCACTCTTGGTAGTATGACCATTTTGACAATATTAATTCTGCTTATCCAAGAACATGGGAGATCTTTCCATCTTCTAAGGTCTTCCTCAATTTCTTTCTTCAATGTTTTGTAGTTTTCATTGTAGAGATCTTTTACCTCTTTGGTTAGATCGATTCCCAAGTATTTTATTTTTTTGAGGCTATTGCAAAGGGAGTTGTTTTCCTCATTTCAATTTCAGCTGTTTTATCACTTGCATATAAAAATGCTTTAGATTTATGCGTGTTGATTTTATAGCCTGCTATTGTGCTGAATTCATTGATGAGGTTTAGAAGTTTTCTGGAGGAGTTTTTTGGATCCTCTAAATATAGAATCATATCATCTGCAAATAGTGACAGCTTAAGTTCCTCTTTTCTTATTCATATCACTTTAATTTCTTTGGTCTGCCTAATTGCTATGGCTAGAGTTTTGAGGAAAATATTGAATAGGAGCAGTGAAAGAGGACATCCCTGTCTTTTTCCCATTTTTAAAGGGAATGCTTTCAATTTTTCTCCATTAAGAATGATGTTGGCGAGGTTTCAAGACGGCGGACTAGAGGGTGGCTGCATTTCATGTTGTTCCAGGACTCAGGATTCAAAAGAGGAGATATTGAGAGACTTGGGACAAACTCAAAGCAGCCGGGTGAGTCTCTTCCATTGGGGAGGCGTCCCAGATGGGATGGTAGTCCCGGAATGCAGGGAACTTTGTGAAGTAGAGCTACCCGGCGAGAAGCCCCTCCCCCCACTGGAGCAGTGAACTCGGACAATTGGGAGCATCGTAGAGGAGGCTGCTCAGCACAGCACTGGGACTCAGAGTAACCACTGGGGCTCCGGTGGCTACCCAGGGGAGGAGCGGTGAGGAGAGCTGTGTGGACTCAGAACACTGGGGCCTGCCCTGAGGAGGAGGAGGAGAAGCGTGGCCACTTGGATTCGGAGTAGCTATACCAGAGCTACAGGCGGTTGCCAGAGGAGGAACGGCGCGGTGAGCTGTTTGGACTCAGACCACTTCTGAACACCAGAGCCTGTCCTGAGGAGTAGGAGGAGGAGGAGGAAGAGTGTGGCAGATCGTTTGGACTCGCAGTGACTGCATTAGAGCTCCAGGCGGCTGCTCAGAGGAGGAGGAGATTGGTGAGTTGTTTGGACTTAAAGCGACCACTCCTGAAACAGGGGGGCTGCCTGGAGGAGAAGGGCGGTGGGTCGCTTGGTCTCAACTGGCTGCACCAGAGCTCCGGGCAGCTGCCCAGAGGAGGTGTGCAGCGGGTCACGTGGATTCAAAGCCACTCAGAACAACCACTCCTGAACACCTGGGGGGTTACCTGGAGGAGGAGGAGGAACAGGGCGGGTCACTTCCACTCGGAGTGACTGCCCAGGGATACGGGTGGTTGGTGGGAGGAGGAGGCACACAGTGAGTTGCGTGGACTCCTAGTGACCACACCGGAATACTAGGTGGCTGTCTGGAGGAAGAGGCGTGCGGCGGGTCTCTGGGACTCAGAGCGATTGTATGGGGCCCCAGGTGGCTGCTCAGAGGAGGGGCCGCATAGCCAGGCGATTAGGTGCAGAGCAGGGTCCCAGGATCTAGGAGGTTTCTTGGTGGAAGAGCCATACAGAAACACACTTAGGGGCAGAGCGAAGGTTCCAGGACTGTGGGCAGGTTCTCTGAGGAGGGGCAGCCTAAGGAGATTCATCTGCGAAGGGTGAGGTTCCCAGGCCCGGGAGGTAGGTCCGTGCCCCTGGGAACTTTGCAGAGGAAGGTAGCCAAGCCCAGGCAATAGCTGTAAATTGAGGGGAACCTCTAGGAGGGGAACTGACCAGTGAGACCTCCCCACCTGGTGAGTCTTCCCTGCCAGGTGAGGTTTCCCAAAAAGGACGGTAAAACCAGAGGCACAGGCCCAAAAAGGCTTTGCCTCAGCCCACAGCCTAGTTCCCCTTTGGATGACCATTGGTGAACAAGAGGAGGCACCTCTGCCCAATAGCAGGGAATATATCCCACCTGAAGGCCACCACTCCTAGAGAGGCAGCTTCCTTGTGGAACACTGCATTATCAACTTCCTCCAAGACTTCAGCCTACTGAAGGCTAAGAGGGGATATATATAGAAATCTTCAAGGACACTGTAAGTCAATAGAGGAAATCTGCAATATCTCAGTGGTCCACTGATACCTGAACAATAGGAGAAAACAAGGAAAGAAAATGCCGCAAACAAATCTAGATGTTACATCAATAAAACCCAATGACAGCATGGCAGAAGAAATGACAGAAAAGGAGTTCAGAATGTACATAATTAAAATGATCAGGGAAGCAAACGATGAGATGAAAGAGCAAATGCACGCACTGAATGATCGCACCAATCGACAGTTAAAAGAGCAAATACAGGAAGTAAAAGATCATTTCAATAAAGAGTTAGAGATATTGGAAAAAAAAAAAACCAAACAGAAATCCTTGACATGAAGGAAACAATAAACCAAATTAAGAACTCCATAGAAAGCATATCCAGTAGAATAGAACACCTGGAAGACAGAAACTCAGACATTGGAGACAAAATATTTAACCTTGAAAACAAAGTTGAACAAACAGAGAAGATGGTAAGAAATCATGAACAGAATCTACAAGAACTATGGGATATCATGAAAAGGCCAAATGTAAGAATTATTGGGATTGAGGAAGGCCTAGAGAAACAAACCAAAGGAATGAACAATCTATTCAATGAAATAATATCAGAAAATTCACAAATCTGAAGAATGAAATGGAAAATCAAGTTCAAGAGGCTAATAGGACTCCAAATACACAAAATTACAACAGACCCACACCAGGGCACATTATAATGAAAATACCTAACATAGAAAATAAAGACAGAATTTTGAAGGCTGTGAGAGAAAAGAACCAAATTACATTCAGGGGGAAACCAATATGGATATCAGCAGATTTTTCAATCCAGACCCTAAAAGCTAGAAGGGCCTGGAACAACATTTTCCAAGCCCTGAAAGAAAATGATGGCAACCAAGAATCTTATACCCAGCAAAACTTACCTTCAAATTTGAATATGAAATAAAATCCTTCCATGATAAACAAAATCTAAAAGAATTTACAAAAAAAAAGCCAGCATTACAGAACATTCTCAGCAAAATATTCCATGAGGAATAGATGAAAAACAAAGAAGCCAATCAGCAAAGGGAGAAATTATCCTAAAGGAATTGTCAAATAAAGGAGGAATGAAATAGTGTCAAATAAATAAATAAATAAAATTTAAAAAAATGAACCAAATGACTGGGAAACCAAATCATATCTCAATAATAACCCTGAATGTTAATGGCCTGAATTCATCAATCAAAAGACATAGACTGGCAGATTGGATTAAAAAGAAGGATGAATAATATTTTGCCTATAAGAGACACACCTCATAGAAAAAGATACCCATAGAATAAAGGTGAAAGGAAGGGGAAAAACATACCATGCACAGGGACTCAGCAAATAGCTGGAGTATCCATACTCATTTCAGATAATGTGGACTTCAAGCCAAAGTTAGTCAGAAGGAATAAAGAAGGTCATTTCACACTTCTTAAGGGAAGCATAAATCAGCAAGATACAACAATCATAAACATCTATGCCCCAAACATTGGCTCATCCATGTATGTCAAACAAATCCTTCTCAATTTCAGAAACCAAATAGACCATTCTTAGAGTTAACTGAGAACAAAGAAACATCATATCAAAATCTCTGGGACACTATGAAAGCAGTACTTAGAGGGAAATTTATTTCATGGAGTACATTTAATAGAAGAAGTAAAACTCAACAAATAAACGACCTAACACTACAGGTCAAAGCCCTAGAAAAAGAACAGACCAGCACCAAAAGTAGTAGAAGACAGGAAATAGTTAAACTCAGAGCTGAAATCAATGAAATTGAAACAAAAGAAACAATACAAAAAGTTGACAAAATAAATAGTTGGTTCTTTGAAAAAATAAACAAAATTGATAAACCTTTAGCCACACTAAGAAAGAGAAGATGAGAGAAAACCCAAATCACTAAAATTCGAAATGAACAAGGAAATATCACAATAGACATGATTGAAATACAAAACATAATTAGAAGCTATTTTGAAAATCTATACTCCAACAAAATAGAAAATTTCGAAGACATCAACAGGTTTCTAGAGACATATGAATTGCCTAAACTGAATGAGGAGGACATACACAGTTTAAGTAGACCAATTTCAAGTTCTGAAATAGAAGAAGTCATCAAAAGCCTACCAACAAAGAAAAGTCCGGGACCAGATGGGTTCTCAGCTGAATTCTACACAACCTTTAAAAAGAGCTCATTCCAATACTTCTCAAAGTATTCCATAAAATAGGAGGGAACACTCTCAAACGCATTCTATGAAGCCAATATCACACTGATACCTAAACCCGACAGAGACTCGTCAAGGAAAGAAAATTTCAGACCAATATTTTTAATGAACATCGACACAAAAATTCTCAAAAAAATTTTAGCAAATCGCATACAAAAACATATTAAAAAGAGATGAAGGTCTTAGAAAAAATAATATTAAAGGAAAAAAAAGGGGCTGGGGATATAGTTCAGTGAGTAGAGTGGCCTTGCAAGCACAAGGCCCTGGGTTCAATCCTCAGCACTGCAAGGGAAAAAAAAAGAAAAATAAACAAAAGTAAATAGAGGTCTTTTCCACTACCAGGGATTTTGTTAACTCAAAAATTTACAAAATTTTGATTATATACAAAAGAATTGCATGCTATTGAGCATGTGGTTTTTGGTTTTTAAGTTACTTTTCCCCAAGGACTACTATACTTGTAGGGTCTCATAAAACTACACAACTGACAACCAATCAACCAATTTATCAAACTGGCAGATTAAGTTGAGGCAGCTTAATAAAACATACAAGGCACATCTAGTCTCTGCTGGGTGATGCCACCAAAGGTCAGTGGAAAACTTGGAATATTAATAGAAAGAGTTTTCAAACAACAGGCTAGAGCCCACTAATGTGCTGTAAAAATTACAATAGCAGCCATGTTCTGTGGCACAGACCTCTAATCCCAGTGATCCAAAAGGCTGAGGCAGGAGAATCTCAAGTTCAAGGGCAGCCACAGCAATTTAGTGAGACAATGTTTCAAAATAAAAGGGGTTGTGGTTGTGGCTCAGTTGGTAGAGGGTCTCTGAGTTCAATTTTTAGTACTAAAATAAATAAATAAATAAATATTTTTTGAAAAACAGAAAAGAATGCATCACAGGGAATAAAGGCAAATGTTACACCACATACTACTCTTCTGTATATCTGTGTATGTGTGTATGGGGTTGCAATGCAAAATAAATGTCTTAGTGTAGATACTGGGTTAAAAAGTTAAAGTATACTAGACTGAGATTTTTTTGGTATAAAGAAGGGTATCTAAATGTTTATATAAAAAATATGTGCACATATATGCAGGATTCAGAAGATTCCTGAGAAGAAATGGAAGTAAAAAACAAAATTTAAAAGACCAATTCTGGGTTACAAGAAATACAAGGCAAAAGAGAGCAAATATTATAAAATTACATTGACAAGATGTCTCAGAGCTTTCCATAGAATCTAGTTTTAAACCATCAAACACCTCAAAATCAGATTTCTTGACATGGATCAAATTGTTAATTGTGCCAAGCTGACCGGTAACCACAGGCTGAAACAGTAAGCAGAAAAATATTCTTGAATTCCGTTTTCAATTCCCTTTCTTCCACCCAACCTCTCTGCATCTACTAAAGGTTGTAAATGATCACACTCAGCATCTCCATCTTTTATCATGAGGGATCCTTTAAGGTAAGGGAACTGCTATCATCAATTCAGAGAGCAATGATAGTTAAAATGAGATTGCTAAGTCATGGTGACCTTTGGAGATCAAAGCCTTACCTCTGATGGATCATGAACCCACTGCCACCTACAAAAAATCTTGTATTGTTGCTTTCCCCTCAGAGAGATCCAAGATGGCAATGAAGTCATTAAGGCTATAGAAGAAAACAGAATGTCAGTCAAGTTCCTTTAATAAGATAGAATATAGAAAACCAAGTGGTAATTACAGTATTATACCAATGACTTCCCATTATCCCTAAGACACTCTGTCCCTTGTATAAAAAAATGTATAAATCCAATCTCTTTATCTATATCATCTTGGACATATGTTTGCCAAGCCTTCCAACAACTTTGGTTCTTAAACCAATGCCTAGAAAAAAATAGTCAATGGTCTCCCAAAATGGTTCATCTTGGTATAACTATTTTACTCTAGCAGAACAGATCCCTCACAAATATAAGTATGTTAACAGATTTGGGATATAGCAGTCCTTAAGGTACTTTCCATATTTGGTGAACCACTACTGGAAAATGACCTATCTGGTTATCTGGGCCATTCTAATAATCAGTTAATTCATCATTGCTCTATAAGTACCACATAACAGTACCACCTCAAACTTTACAATGTGTTTTGCTTTAGTGCAGAAGTCAGAGCAACAGATTCTGTCAGTTACAGGCTTCCTCCAAGCATAGAAAAGACCTGTGTAACACCACCTTAAAGAATACACCCACAAAGCTATTATAAATTCCTTTGAGGTAATAATATTCTAAGTGGTAAAGCACCTGATTCATGATGAGGTTCAAAAACAATGCCATACATACTCAGTGGTCACAGAAAAGGACATATTCCAAAGAAACCACCTAGTGAGTGGAGATGGGAATTCAGTCTGTTCACTCTTATTAGAAAGGATATCAGGTCAGGTTCTATTCCTGGACCCCTCAGCCTCAGTGAAGACACTTATCTTCACCTCTTAATCCGTAGTATCTTAGTGCTCCAGTTGTTGAAAGAACAAGAAATGAAGACCTCCTTGCCTCCTTCAGACTAGTGGGTAATAGTAGGCTGGGACTGCTGGATGCACTTTAAGGAGTCATCCAAATCCTGCTGCTATGATACAATTATTTGTTCCCATGGAGCTATAAGAAGGAGTAGGTTATCCCTAGAATAAATTGTGACCCAAGAATTCTTAAAAAGATCATTCTCCTTCTTAGGGTAGAGAGGGCTGCTAGGCTTCAGCTAAGGAAATAAGCCTTAAAATTAGAATAAATCATATTTTTACAAACCATAGAAAAAGAACTCATTTTGAACCAAAAATGGTCAAAAGGCTTCTGCTCAATTGCTGCATAAATCATAGTCTAACTTTTGAGTTTGCATATATTACTTACCCTTTCAGAGCCTCAAGATTTCCCTTAAAAAAAAGGAAAAGAAAAAAGAAAACCCTACACCCTACTGCCAGTTTAATTCATAGGCAGGCAATTATAACATGCTTCTGAGTACCTCTTAAGAGAGAGAAAAAAATGAAAACAAAAGATGGCTATACTTTTTAAAAATTAAATCAGGTATATATATTTCACAAGCAATTATAAACAGCTCTCAATTGTCAGCTGTAAAGAAAGATACAGATACCAAACTTCATGAAAAAACTATAAACTCTATTTTAGCTAATAAGGTACACAAAGAAGGGACATTAAAATTTTAATATTGAAGGTCTGGGGAAGTAGCTCAGTGCCAGAGCACTTGCCTAGCCTATGCAAGTCCCTGGGTTCAAGCCCCAGAACCACAGATTAATCAGTTAATTAATTAAAATAAAAAAACCAGATCATTGATTTTATAAAATGGAGAAATCATGGGCTGGGAATGTAGCTTAGTGGTAGAGGACTTGGCCTAGCTAGTGAGAGGCAGTACTAGAACCAAAAAGTGGTTATGAAATCTTTCTTGCTCACCTATACCAGGTTTATTCTATTTGAGGTATAGGAATGCAAATTTTGGCACCTCAAACATTGAAAGACAAAAACACAGTTTCCTTTAACAAAAACATTATATAATCAAATAAGGTTTTCAGGATTCTGAAAAATATTAACTCCTCAGTTTTTTGTTTTTATTACCATCCCTTTAGACCAGTAGTTGGCAAACTGCAGCTGGTAAGCCAGGTGCTTTTACAAAGTTTTTCCTGAAAAATAGCTACACTCATTTGTATGCTATTATCTACAACTGTTTTCATGCCACTGTGGAAGCAGTTGTGAAAGACTGTGTTATCCATATAGTCTAAAATATTTACCATGTGGTTCTTTACTGAACATATTTGCTAAGCCCTGCCTTAAACTGGCTTAAACTCATAACAGTTAAAAAGTTCTATACAGTGTTAAGTAAAGATATTACCAAACAAAATATAGTGCATTAAAAAAATGACTAGCTTATTTATTTATGATTTATTTGTGTGTGGTGGTGGTGGGTAATGGAAAAGTCTACTTTCCATACTGTCTCTCACTATTTCTCAAAACTACAGCTTGAGAAACCAGGAATATAATCTAAAATAAAATCGAAGGTCTGAGGATATAGCTTGGTGGTAGAGCACTTGCCTAGAATGCTTGAGGCCTTGGGTTACAGCCCCAGAAGCACAGATTAATTACTTAATTAACTTAAAGAAAGGAAAAATCTGAAAAAAGAAAACTGAAGAGGCTTTTACAATATTACAAGGAATTAGTATAAGAGGAAACCTAGTATTCATATTCTAAAAGAAATGCATTCTGTCTGAATAGTGGCATTAGACAGGAATTTTTGCATATGCCTAAGAATAACCTAAGATTCTGATTCAGAAATAGGATCTGGGAATCTATTTTTAAAATCATCCCAGATAAGACTGTGATTATGTTAAAACAGAAAAAAACTTCACCTTTTGAAAGTATATCATAATTTATAACTTTGGTAATTTTCTTCAAAAAATTGGTGGAAGAATAGTTGATTAGGGTACAGATGATATACATTCATTCATGCTTTGATCAATCTCTAAACTTGGTGAGAGGTACACAGAGTTCATTATACTGTTCTCCCTACATTGTAAATGATTCAAATTTTCCATAAATTATTTAAACAAATCTCAGGTGATTCCAATACATAAATAAGATTGAGAACCATTGAATAAGTCTGCTGAAAAATGTTGGCATCCAATGGAGGTCCCACTGCCACTGTTTTTATAAATTATTCTACAACTTAGGATTTTTCATTTAGAATCTGAAAGCCACAAACTACTCATCCTCCAACATTTCAAGAAAAGCCCTTCCACTTATGACATGACATTTCTGTGGTAGGAATGAATGCAGCTGACCAGAAAAAATGTTGATTTCCTTAAGTAAAATAGCAGAACCACTGGTAAAAGAAGGAAAACAACATTAAAATTATAGTTTTAAGAAGTTTTAGTAAAATACTGAGGGAAGAAAAGAGTAGGCCAAAAACCCTTAGTTTGGATGGGACCTTAAGAATTATATGAACCATTTTCCTGTTTTCCAAATAGCAAGATTGGAATGATGGAAAGAATGATCCAGAATAGGCCCCAATTCACACAGAACAACTTGGCTTTAATTCAGGACACCAATGACTTCAGTCATGGTGTGACAAATACAATGTGCTTAAATTTTGAGTCAGTGATGTAGGAAAAGGGGTAAAAATACAATGAGGTCAATCACCTTGGGAAAGCTTTAAAGAAGGAAATACAGATTTCTGGGTGGACAGACCACATGATGAGGAAGAAGTTCTGAAGTGGGAGTGGAAAGAAAGGAATGGAGAAAAACCTCCATGAAATGCCCCTTTCAACCACTCTTATATCTCCCTCTATGATAATGTTCTCAATTGGGACCCAAAAAAAAAAGTAAAACCATAGCATCCAAATTCCATGTACTACTGCTGTGGCAAATAAAACTAATTTCTCTCTAAAGCCTCAAACATATCCCCCAATTGCCTCAATCCCTCCATTTTTTCTATTTCAGCCTACTAGAAAGAATTAAATGTATTTATACTGACACTTCTAAGTTATTAGAAACATTAGGATGGTAATTACATTACTGTCAACTCCATCTCTCTTTTCTGTTGTGGGGGGAACACAATTGACCTCTTCCTGTAACTACTTCAATTGAAAGCAAGGTTTTCAGGGAAGCAATAAATTGTTGCTTTTAGGCTAAGGAAGGACTACTGCACAGTGGAGTTATCTGGGAATCACTGGCTCTCCCACTTGAGAAGCTGGCCTGAAAGCAAAGCCTGTGTCACCACAACTAAAAATATAGGACAGAAACTGAACAGTCAACTAAATGATGCACTTTATTGATTTTCAATAACTAGGCACAAGACTAGGCACAAGTGTTCTAGTTAACAAGTAGTGGCTACTCATAGCCATGCCAAAGGGGAAAAGTGCAGAGTTCCTAAAACACCAAAAAGGATCCAAACAAACAAAGTTCCAGAAAAAAATTCACTTAGTCATTTCAAGAAAAATGTAAGCAACTGAGCTAGGGCCAGCGGCTCAAACAACCTACCCCCTCAAGTTTCCTACCAGAGCATACAACCTATAAATTGTTAGAAGAACCAAGGATGGTGAGGGTGGGGGAGGTGTCTATGGTATTTGCCCGAAAACCATGGCTCACAGCTTGGTCAAAACACCAAGAAAAGCAGAACTCCATGTCTTCCTTATATTGAGGCAGCACCACAAGAAGAATTTACGATAGAACACCTCCCTCCCCAGAATATCCCTTTAATTAAAAAGAAAATTCCCTTAACCCAGTTTAGTGTGATGAAAAGGAGCCAAGGAAAGGAGGAGAATCCCAGAAGCCAACCAGCAGCTGCACCACCATGGTCAGTTTTGTAGAGACCAGTACCTTGGAGTTGGGCAAGCTGAAGACGCCAGGGTCTTCAGTGCTTCCCACCATGATCTTGTGCTCCTTGCCTGGGGCATGGGTGTCCTCACCCTCTGCTCATGCAACCTTGGCGCCAGGATGCTCCCAGGACACCTGGTCGCTGGTGGTGTTTTCCATGGCTGCAGCTCGAGTCAGGGACCACCTGGCGTGGAGTGCTACAACCGGTGGGAAACAAACACCCCAGCGGCCGCATCAGGGGCACCTGGGCCCCACCTGTGCTCATTGGGGATGTCTGCAGGGAATCCCCACCGCAGGAAACCATGCTTGGTGGTCCCCAACCTCCTGGCCTACAGGGACTTGGCAAGCCCCCGGGTCTCCCTCCATCCCCACTCTGGAAACCCACCCTTGGGACTCCCCCACAATAGCAAACCCCATCCCTTCCAGCAATGCGCTCCCTCTTCCTGGGACCATGGGCCCATTGGCCCTCCTGTGGGCAAGGTCGCCAATAAAGTTATTGAAATTGGAGCCGCACGCTGGTCCAGGGATCTGGGTTTCCTCGTAAAATGGCTACAAGACCTGTGGTGAGGGGCCACCTCTGCACGCTCCTGCCGCCAGCTACCATGGCTCCCCAGCCCTCCCGCCCCTCTAGCGGCAGCCTCGAGGGTGGGTGCAGGCAGCCTCCAGCACCGCACAGGGGCGCTGGGCAGGGATAGCACGACGGGGATACCAGGCCTGAAACTCCTGAGCTGGAGGACCCTGCGCTGCCTGGCGAGGGGACAGCTTATGGGATACTCTCAGTGCCACAGAATGGGTGCAGCTTTCTCTATTGCCGCCTCACAGTGGCCTCAGGTATGCTGAAACATTTTATGAGCCGCATCTCCCTTAGCTGTGACCTGGAGAGGAATAATAACATGGACTTCATCTCCAGGCAGAGGGAAGTAAAGGTCAAATCTAGAGGCTGCAACTGTGCAGAACCACAGAAAGGACTAGTCAGCCTGAATTGGGGTCCTGGGGAATAATTCAAGATGTAGTGTCTAATAGTAGATAGACCCTGACAAACTAGTGAATTGTTAGAAGAAAGACAATGCTCTTGTAAGCTAAGAAATAACATTTTTGCAATGATTAATTCTAGAAGAAATAAACTCCGAGAGAAATGGCAATAACAAAAACATTGGAAGGCACACAAAACGAAAAAAAAAAAGTCACAGACGATTCTAGGGTTGGGAGTACTCCAAGGTTTATGATAATGGGACTTATCATTCCCTATGAGAAAATTTTATTGCTCAATGTGTTATATATACAGACCAGCAGCATTCATGTATCACCTGGGAGCTTGTTAGAATGTAAGCAGAATTCGAGGTCCCATCCTCATCTACAGAACCAGAATCTACATTTTAACAAGCATATTTTAAAGTGTGAGAATCACTGCTTTGACAGCTGATAACAGCATAGATCCAGATTTGATCCCTTTTCATATTCTACACTCACCATGTACAGAGTAAGCTTTCAGTGAACATTTGCTGAGTGAAGAATACAGGAATACTGCTCACTACATTTCTAACAAGATACACCACTTAGGCGTAGTGATGCGGAAGGCAGCCAAAGCTGGGGAACTCCAAGTCACACAGGCCATGTTTTCTGAGTGAGCGGCACTGTTTGTTGTAAAGTCCATTCTTGTATTATGAAGTTGAAGAATCTACTTAACATTCTTTGCTCTGTTTCTTTATGATCTTCTTGCTATTGATCAAAAGCAGTTTCAGGGAAGAAGTGCAAATTTACCACAACTGCTTGCTCACCCCTCCAAATTCTTGAGTGCCCGAGTACCTCCTTTATGTTATCCTTATTTTTTTCCTCTCATTTCCAATTCCTTTGTCTTTCCCCTGGGACTGACTAGGGATTGAACCCAGGGTTTATGTGAATGTGAGGCAAACACTCTACCAACTGAGCTATATTCTGAGCCCTGCTTCTATTCTCTTAGAAGAAGAAAAGCAGCAAGGTTATTAGCTGACTGAGGAGAGGAGACAAGTATTTGAAGTTTGAACAGGTAGGAGGTGTGAAATAATCAATTAAAATAGTAGCTTATAGAATTGACTAGAAAACCTAAGTGTGAGTGGCAGATTGTACTGAAGGTCTAGATATGTTTGGTGGTTATGATTTTAAGGCAAGGTGACTGCTGGGTTTCAGCCATTCTTTGAACAGCTACATAGAAGGGAAGAGAAATATAAGGGCACACCCTCCATTTTAAGGAGATTTAACAGAAGTTCCATATAGAATTCCCATGTAACTCCCACTGAAAGAATGTAATCACATATCTAGCTACCAGGGAAGCTAAGAAATGTGCCTTTATACAGAAAGGCAACATACCAAGGTTATTGAAAAGAAAGAGGAAATGAATGTTGAAGTGGGCCTTTAATGCTCTCTGTCACCTCATTTTTCAGTTCTGTAACCTTATTCCAATGGTTTTTTGATCCACCTCAACTACCTACACTTATGGTCATAAGAATGTGATTACATTCTTTCAGTGAGAGTTAAATGGAAATTCTATATGGAACTTCTCTTAAATCTCCTTAAATAAAGGGTGTGCCCTTATATTTCTCTTCCCTTCTATGTGGCTGTTCAAAGAATGGCCAAAATCCAGCAGTCACCTTGGACTGTTAGGTAGCTGAGAATAATACAGCAGAAAAAGGAACTATGGAGCTGTTATATATCAGGTCTGTCTACCTCTGGACTTTTTCATATGAGAGGGAAATAAGCTTCAGTCTTATTTACATCATTGGGGCTTTTCTATTATACATAGCCAAACCTAATCCTAACTCATATGTTGGATTGATCAAAGTTGTTATCTATATACTAAAGTCAACTGCAGGAGTAGTTGTGCTTACAGAGATAGGCACAAAGCTTGATACTAAAATATTTACAGAATTAAGGGGAGTGAATGGGTCTGAAAGTAACTACAACAAGGAGAGGTGGTGGCCAGTACTTCAAAGGAGCAGGAGGATTTGAGAAAGTAAGGAGAAACAGTCATGAGAAACTCTAGGCAGCATGAGGAATGAAGAAGACATATACCCCAATTTGCTTTTTATGTCGATCCTGACTTTTTAAAAGACCTATTTGATTGAGTAAATAAGTTACAGACAGACACTTGTGTTTCAAACCACAAAAGAATATTAGACACTGACCCAGATCAGTGATCTATTCCAAAATATCTTCTGAAAGAACATGTTTGCCCCATAGACATTTCAGTGTTAAGCACCCCTGATATTATTGTTTTCTCAAAGTGTTGTTCACTATTTAAGTCTTTAAAAACTTGAACATATTTTTATCTCCCATGTTATATGTATTCATTCAATTAATTAATCTATGGATGCTGCACTGTGTTCCAGGCACTAAGAACACATAAATTGATTGCAAAGTATCTGCCTCCAAAGAGTTTACCAATACAAAGAGGAACCATGTGAGAGAAATGTATCCACAGAGTTTGTTAAGGATATTGAACAGGTGTGGTAAAAGCACAAAGGAGCCCAGTATTTCATATTGGGGTTTATGGAAGATAAAAGAGATGAATTGAATCTTGAAGATAATGGAGGTATTATTTAGCTGGAGAGTTTACTGAAAGTACAACAAAATAATCTACAGAAACATGGAAAATCATGCATTTTGTGAACTTTCGAATAGGTAGTCTAGATAATGTTTATTAGTGCATTACTATTAGCCAGAGTAACAAGGCAGACCAAGTATTAAGTAATATTACCTTAGTTATATATGTAATTGCCCTTAATATAAATTTAATGTGTGGAGACTGCTGGCTTCATATTCTCAGATGCAAGAAAACTTATCTAAGTGAATTGAAGAAATTGGGTTTTTATTACCATTTCTCAGTCAATACGATTACAGTCAATACTTAGCAAAGGAGGCAAAATTTGCTATGGTAAGTTAGATTATTTTTTATTAGATCAACTTAATTTGAGAGTAATCAGGTAAAAACATTGTAATATAAATGAATGTATAGTTAATGTTCTTCCTCTAAACAAATTAAACTAGACTATAGCTGTGTGTAAAATCCTGAATCATATAAATACATTTTTAAAGTAATTTTTAATTTCAAAATAGTTTTTGATTTAAGAAAGTTTGCAAAGTATTGCAGAGTTCTTGGATATACCACACCTAGTTTCCCTTATTGTTGACACATTATTATGATACATTTGCCACAACTCATAAACCAACATTGACACATAATTATTAATCAAAATGCCTACTTTATTTATATTCACCTATTTTTAAAATTGATCCTCTCCATTCCAGAATACTCATTACATTTAGATGACAATTCTGCTTAGACTCCTCTATACTGTGGCAGTTGCTAAAAATTTCCTTATTTTTGATGATCTTGAAAGTTTTGAGTTAGTCAGGCAGTTTGTAGAATATTCTTCAATTTGAGATTGTTGATAATTTTCTCATGGTTAAACTGGATTTTGGTTCAGGGTGGAATACCACAGAAGTAAAGGGACCTTCTTGTCATATCATTTCAAGAGTACGTACTGTCAGTATGACTTATCACTTGAAGTTAATCTTGATCACCTCGCTGAAGTGGCATTTGTCAAATTCATTTTTCCCTTTCCAAGGTGTAATTTTTGGAAGGAACTTAATCTATGCAGCCCACTTAAGAAGTAGAAAATTGTGCTCCATCTCCTTGAGAAGAAAGTATCTATATAAATTCAGAATTATTTTGTATGAGAGTTGTCTGTTCCATATCATTTATTAATTTATTCATTTATTTATTTAATTATTTATATCACTATGAACTCAAATATATTTTTTTTTCTTTTGCCGTGCTGATGATCGAACCCAGGGCCTTGTGCTTGCAAAGCAAGCACTCTACCGACTGAGCTATTTCCCCAGCCCAGACTCAAGTATTTTTATGTCTTATGTTCTAATAGTAGGTTACTTATTTTATTGTTCAAATTTTCCACTATATAATGACTCCTATGTTCCTCTGACATATGCTTATTCACTTCTTGTTTTGAGCATTTTTTGTCTCTGGCATTACAAGAATGCATTTTTCTTTGGTAATCAGATTTAAAATATTTGGAAAAATTTTACATAAATATATACACACACACACACACACACACACACACACACACACACACACACACATATATATATATATATATATATATATATATATATATATATATACACATACATACATATATACATGCAGGGGCATCTGAAATTCCACCCAGTGCTTGACAAAGATCCTCTGGAGGATGTTTGCAAAGGCTCATCCTACAAGGAATTGCTGGATATTTTCCTACGGAGCATGGTGTTTTTTTCTGCTGTGTTTTTCTGATACTATATTACTCATTTCAGTCTGAATGGATTGCTTAAGGGGATGAGGGGAATACAATAAAAATTCCAGAAAATATTACCTATAAACTGAAAAACAATGGGTCTTTACCACTATCAAAGTCAAAAATAATTTTGCAACCGTGAAATGAGACCCTGAAAGCCTCTGGAGAAAATAGTTATAGATCTGCCTTTGTCTCCAACAGGCTGGTTAAATTCTAACGATGGTTTTGTTTATGTGTGGTGGTGAGGTAAGGGAATAAGGTTTCAAAACATTCCTTCCTTCCTACAAAGAATATGTCACCCCTATGATAAACGTTGGTACACAATAACCATTGGGACTGCTGTCCTCCAGTAACCTTTAACTCAGCAATTTAGATATTAACCAGATGTGCCTAGGAGAAATCACGTGAGATTACTTGTTGATCGCTTTAACTGCAAGAATAATAAGAATAGTCTTAGGTCACATAGAGTTCAGACATTAAGGAAATAAACATTGTATTAGCTCATTGACATAGTTAGATATGCTTAAAACATGTGTGATTAGGTAAGGATGATCTGTAAGGTTACTGTTTTCTCATAATATTCTGGTTCCTTATTAAGAACAATTCCTGCCTATGCTTTGGATAACTTCTTTAATTTTATTAATCACAAGCCTGTCATCAAAGCCTGAAGAAAAATGTATATAAACCCAGCCTTCCACAGAATAAAGTGGGATTGATTGCACCAGAACTAGAGTCTGTGCAATGGAGTCTTTCATTCTCCATCCATTGCCGACGCTGTCACCCTGCACCCCGTTTACCTGTGTTGAACCCATGGACTCCTGCTAGGACTGGACCCCGGCTAGTGGCACCCAACGTGGGGCACTCTGGTAAACCCTCCATTTATTAACATTAATTTCTTTCCTTTTTTGAGATAGCTAGGATCCTGCCTTGGGTGCCACGGACCCCTCGGTAGAGAAGGCCGAGAAAGGAGAGGCAGGGATAGACAGAACAGCTACCATGGGAGGTAGTGAAAGCAAAGAAAGAGCACTATTTATTTATATTGCTAAGCACTTATTAACTAAAAGAGGAACACATGTAGGAACAGCTCAATTAAAATGATTTTTTTTTTTATTTTGTGCAAGAATGTGCCCCTTGGATTCCTGAACAGGGTACTTTAGATGTTAAAACCTGGAAAAAGGTAGGCGATGCTATGCATGTGCATCATAGTTTATATGGCAATGAAAGAGTCCCTGCCAATGCTTTTGTGTTGTGGAATCTTTTTAGGGACTGTTTAGACCCTAGACATGAAAGTGAGCATCTAAGTAAAAGGGTAAGATCACCAGACAAAACGTCAGTAAAGCAGCATTTGCTGACAGCCTCAGTTAAAAAACATACAGAGGAAACTCAGAGTGAAAGTGAAAGTGAATCAGATGATTATAAAGACAGGAGAAAGGAGAAAGGTCTGCCTGATCAGCTCTCCCCGTCTGATGAGGAGAACTTGGAAGAAGCCGCTTTCAGATATCATAATGAGGATCCACCTTTGGTGGCTCCTGTTGTGCCAGCCTTTCCTAAACCCCCAGATAAAATAAAAAGGAACGTCCAAGGTAGGATTTCTATGTGCTGTTAGTGAGGCACAAAAACAGGGAGATGTTAGTATTTGTGCCCTATAGTATGGGCTATGGGTGAGGGAGGAGAGCCTCATTGGAGCCTCTCGCTTTAAAATGTTAAAAGAACTAAAAGCAGCTGTAAAAGATTTAGAACCTACTTCTCCTTATACTTTGCAGCTAGTGGAGAATGCCCTTCTCTTGTGGCTGTCCCTAAAGGCTATCATATTATAGTCATTGATTTACAAGATTGCTTCTTTACTATTCCTTTAGCTAAACTAGATAGATGGCATTTTGCTTTTAGTTTACCATCGCCTAATTTACAAAGGCCATATCAAAAATTTCAATGGAAAGTATTACCTCAAGGAATGAAAAATAGTCCTACATTATGTCAAAATTTTGTAGATCAAGCCTTACTTAATTGTAGACAAAAGTATCCAGACTGCTATATGATTCATTATATGGATGATATATTGATTGCACATTCTCAAAGCCATTTGTTACAAATAATATTACAGGATTTAATTAAAGATTTACAGGGGTGGTGTCTGGTAGTGGCTCCTGAAAAAATTTAACAGGAACCTCCTTATAATTATCTAGGAAGAACTATAAAAACAGATTGTGTCAGCTCTCAAAAGTTACAAATTCGAAAAGACAAATTATTAACATTAAATGATTTTTAAAAAATTATTGGGAGATATAAGTTGGATTAGACCGTATTTAAATCTCTCAACTAATGAGTTAAAACCTTTGTTTGAAATACTAAAGGGTGATTCACATCCTAACTCAAGTAGAATATTAACTAAAGAAGGAGAACAAGCCTTACAAGTTGTTGAAACTGCAATTCAAAAACATTACTTGCAACAAGTTAATTATAACTTGCCTTGGGTTTTTTTTTTTTTTTTTTTTGCATGTGTGTGTGCTAAAAACAACACATACTCCAACAGGTTTTTATGGCAAAATGGTCCACTTGAATGGATACACTTATCAGTATCAGGAAAGAAAATATTAATGTCTTACACTACTATGGTAGTTTCTTTGGTATTAATGGCCAGATTTAGAAGTAAAGAATTGCTTGTGAAATGCATGAAATAATTATCCTTACACAAGAGAATTTGACCAATTATTACAAATTGATGATCAATGGGCTATTGGAATTCTAGATTTTACAGGAAAAATTTCTTTCCAATTGCCCAATAATCCTTTACTACATTTTTTACTTCAAACAGAAATAATATTTCCTAAATGGTGCTCCTCAACTCCAATTAACAATGCTATGTTAATATTTACAGATGGGTCATCAAATGGAAAAGCAGTTACAATAATTAATTCTCAAACCACAGTTCAATGGACACAAGAAACTTCTGCACAAAGAGCTGAATTAGAAGCAGTCATCTACGCTTTCAAGACTGTTGCTCAACACTTTAACTTGTACACAGACTCACTATACATTGTTAAACTGTTTCCAACCATAGAAACAGCAACTCTCTCCTTTTCGTCTAAAATTATACATAGGCTACAAGAACTTCAATATCTAATTCATAACAGAACTTCACATTTTTTTTATAAGTCACATTCGGGGACATTCCGAATTACCTGGTCCCCTGCTCAGGGGAATACCCATGCTGATCACTAACTAAAAATTTTATTTTAACAGCTATAGAAGAAGCTATTATATCACGCAAAAATCATCATCAAAATTCATCTGCCTTATAAAAACAATTTCATATTACTAGAGACAAGCAAGAACTATTGTTAAAAATTGTCATGTTTGTCCTAAATTTATTCCTTCTCCACAGATAGAAGTTAATCCTCGAGGACTTTTACTTAATGTCTTATGGCAAATGGATGTAACTCATATATCAGAATTTGGAAATTGTCTTATGTTCATGTTACAGTCAATACCTTTTCTCATGTTATTGTAGCTTCAGTCAGAACTGGAGAAGCCTACAAGGATGTAACTCAACATTTATTTCTTTTCTTTGCTATTCAAGGAATGCCTAAGAAACTTAAAACTGATAATGCTCCTACTTATACTTCTAAATCATTTAAATATTTCTGTTCCACGTTTAACATTTCTCATTCTACAGGAATTTCTTATAATCCACAAGGACAAGCTACAGTAAAAAGAAGTCATTAAAAGCTTAAAACTCAAATTACTAAATTAAAAGAGGGGGAATTATAAAATATTCCTCCCCCCATCATATTATTCAACATGCCCTTTTTGTGTTAAATCATTTAAATGTTGATAAAGAAGGCAATTCTGCTATGATGAGGCATTGGGAAAGTAAAAGGTCAACTCAGGCCCTAGTAAAATGGAAAGATTTATTAGCAGGTAAATGGAAGGGCTGACATTTTGCTTACTTCTGGTCGAGGCTATGCTTGTGTTTTCCCCAGGATGATGAAATGCCTTTGTGGATTCCAGACAGATTGGTACATCACTACAATGAGCCCTAGTCTAAGTAGGAAGAACAAAAAGTATTGGATCCCTTACCAACCCAATCAGACGGAGGAAGATGGGCTAGTATTTAAGATGAAGAAACTCCGTTTTGCTCATTCTGCTGCTACTCGCACCGCTGATCTTCTGACATGGGGACAACTGAAGCGCTTGGCTGCCGCTGCTGCTGATGTGGTGACTGGTGCCGGAAAACTTAAAACCCCAGAGGCTTTGTTTCTTGCTTTGATTGCCCTTGTCTAGGCTCAGGTATTGCCTATTAATGCTCAATTTGATCCTAATGGGGAGGCTTATTGGACCTATTTTCCAAATCCTCCTCTGTTACATCCTTCTACTTGGAGCAGAACCAATATAAAAGTATTTACTAATAAACCTCAGGTACTTGGAGGAATTTCTGACTCTTTGATTCCTCACAAGATAGCATCTACTGTTACATTTCATGGCATTACTGAAGAGACACTCATGTGCTTTAGTACAGATAACTTACATGTGCCACTGGGATGTCTCCCTCTAAGTTATAGGACTTATATTACAGATTCTCCTCGTGAGGAGGAAGACAAGAAAAGGGACATATGGTCTCTTGAGATAATTTCTCTGTGATATGCAAATCATAATGATACTAATGTTTCAATTACCTTGCCTCCATCCTTTAAATAATGTGATGACTTTAATAATCAAAAGATACTGCTTGGAATTTAATTGATGTTGAGACTGATTTTCCAAAATGGTTTGAGTGTGGCTTTCATCATGCTGCAGTACAATTTTAACCTCAAAACTCAAAGACTATTATTACAGATTATTCTATGTCTGCTCCTAATTATGAATATGAACTATAGCTAAAGACTAGAAAGAATGATAGTCTTCATTTTGAATTTAATCCTTTTGTAACTAAAGATCCAATTCATAGGTGGTTTACTCCTGGATGGGTGACACCTATCTATGTTAGTGATTTAAATAATGACAAACTTTCTTACTTTCCTGATTTATATAGACTGTTAGCAGCTACTAATATAGTATTATTACAAAGTCCTAAGTAAACCTAATGACTTTGCAGTATGTGCTTGTATAAATGCTCCTCATGCTGTTCTTATGTCTACCATAAATAATTTCAATATCACAAAAATAAGGATGCTTATAACATTTATTGTCATGATTGTGTTCTTACTAATTGTGTTAATTCAACCATGTCTAAAGATTTAAATGTGTTTTTAATTGTACATCAGCCTAATCATGTTATATTGCCAGTTAATCTTACAGAATCTTGGTATGATGACTCAGGTGTTGAAATTTTAAAATCAGTTAATGAACTTTTAAGACCAAAAAGATTTGTTGCAGCTTTGATTCTAGGAATAACAGCTTTAATCAGTATAATCACTTCTTTAGCTCTCCCGACCACAGCGCTTGTACAGGAAATTCATACTGCTTCACACAAGTAAATGATTTATCTCATAATGTCTCTGTGGCTTTAGTAGCACAAGAACAAATTGATAAAAAATTAGAAACAAGAATTAATGCTCTTGAAGTAGGGATTCTCTTCATGGGAAATGAGATTCAAAATATTCAAACTAGAATGACCAAGATGTCATGCTAACTACAAATGGATTTGTATTACTCCCTTAAAGGTTGATAATAATACTAATTGAGAACAAGTTAAAACTCACCGTAAAGGAGTTTGGAATAATACTAATATAGCACCAGATATCAATATTTTACTACTACAAATAAAAATGTTAAGTCAGGCTCATCTCTCAGTTGTTCCAGCAGATAATTTGGCCTCTCAAATGTTTCATAATATAAAAACAACTATATTTAATACTACATTCCTAAATAAAATATTACAATATGGCTTGATTGGAGTATATATTTTAATTTTAATTCTTTGTCCTCCAGTCGTCCTCCGAGTAATCCTCAGACTAGTCAAGAGAGTAAAAATTCAGGAAGGCCACTTCGCTTTACAAAATAAAAAAAGGGGAGCTGCAGGAGTGTCTGGAATTCCATCCAGTGCTTGACAAAGATCCTCTGGAGGATGTTTGCAAAGGCTCATCCTACAAGGAATTGCTGGATGTTTTCCTATGGAGCATGGTGTTTCTTCTGCTGTGTTTTTCTGATAATATATTACTCATTTCACTCTGAATGGATTGCTTAAGGGGATGAGGGGAATACAACAATAATTCCAGAAAATATTACCTATAAACTGAAAAACAATGGGTCTTTACCACTATCAAAGTCAAAAATAATTTTGCAACCGTGATATGAGACCCTGAAAGCCTCTGGAGAAAATAGTTATAGATCTGCCTTTGTCTCCGACAGGCTGGTTAAATTCTAACGATGGTTTTGTTTATGTGTGGTGGTGAGGTAAGGGAATAAGGTTTCAAAACATTCCTTCCTTCCTACAAAGAATATGTCACCCCTATAATAAACATTGGTACACAATAACCATTGGGACTGCTGTCCTCCACTAGCCTTTAACTCAGCAATTTAGATATTAACCAGATGGACCTAGTAGAAATGGTCACGTGAGATTACTTGTCTATCGCTTTAACCATGAGAATAATAAGAATAGTCTTAGATCACATAGAGTTTAGATATTAAGGAAATAAACATTGTATTAGCTCACTGAAATAGTTAGATATGCTTAAAATAATTGTGATTAGGTAAGGATGCTTTGTAACGTTACTGTTTTCTCATAATCTTTCAGTTCCTTATTAAGAACAATTCCTTAATGAACATCGACACAAAAATTCTCAACAAAATTTTAGCAAATTGCATACAAAAACATATTAAAAAGATAGTGCACCATGATCAAGTGGGTTTCATCCCAGGGATGCAAGGTTGGTTCAACATCAGGAAATCAATAAATGTAAAGCTCCATATCAATAGACTTAAAGTCAAGAATAACATGATTATTTCAATAGATGCAGAAAAAGTATTTGATAAAATACAGCACCCCTTCATGCTCAAAACACTAGAAAAAATAGGGATAGTGGGAACATTCCTTAACATTGTAAAGGCCATTTATGCTAAGCCCATGGCTAATATCATTCTAAATGGTGAAAAACTGAAAGCATTCCCCCTAAAAACTGGAACAAGGCAGGGATGCCCTCTTTCACCACTTCTATTCAACATCGTTCTTGAGACTCTAGTAAGAGCAATTAGACAAACCAAAGAAATTAAAGGGATACGAATTGGAAAAGAAGAACTCAAACCATCCCTGTTCGCTGATGACATGATTATATATTTAGAGGAACCTGGAAATTCCACCTGAAAACTCTTAGAACTCATAAGTGAATTTAGTAAAGTAGCAGGTTACAAGATCAATGCTCATAAATCCAATGCATTTTTATACATAAGTGATGAATCTTCAGAAAGAGAAATCAGGAAAACTACCCCATTCACAATAGCCTCAAAAAAAATAAAATACTTGGGAATCAATCTCACAAAAGAGGTGAAAGACCTCTACAATGAGAACTATACAACACTAAAGAAAGAAATTAAAGAACACCTTAGAAGATGGAAAGATCTTCCATGTTCTTGGATAGGAAGAATTAATGTTGTCAAAATGGCCATACTACCTAAAGTGCTATATAAATTCAACGCAATTCCAATTAAAATCCCAATGACGTACCTTACAGAAATAGAGCAAGCAATTATGAAATTCATCTGGAAGAATAAGAAACCCAGAATAGCTAAAGCAGTCCTTAGCAGGAAGAATGAAACAGGGGGTATTGCAATACCAGATCTTCAACTCTATTACAAAGCAATAGTAACAAAAACAGCATGGTATTGGTACCAGAATAGAAAGGTAGATCAATGGTACAGAATAGAGGACACAGACACAAACCCAAATAAATACAACTTTCTAATACTAGACAAAGGCGCCAAAAATATGCAATGGAGAAAAGATAGCCTCTTCAACAAATGGTGCTGGGAGAATTGGAAATCCATATGCAACAGAATGAAATTAAACCCATATCTCTCACCATGCACAAAACTAAACTCAAAATGTTTTAAGGACCTCCCAATCAGACCAGAGAGCCTGCAGATTATAGAAGAAAAGTAGGTCCAGATCTTCAACATGTCGGCTTAGGACCAGACTTCCTTAACAGGACTCCCAGAGCACAAGAAATAAAAGCTAGAATCAACCACTGGGATAGATTCAAACTAAAAAGCTTTTTCTCAGCAAAGGAAACTATCAGCAATGCGAAGAAAGAGCCTACAGAGTGGGAGAATATCTTTGCCAATCATACTTCAGATAGAGCACTAATCTCCAGAATCTATAAAGAACTCAAAAAACTCTACTCCAAGAATTCAAATAATCCAGTGGACAAATGGGCTAAGGAAATGAATAGACACTTCACAGAAGAAGATCTACAAGCAATCAACAAACATATGGAAAAATGTTCAACATCTCTAGTAATAAGAGTAATGCAAATCAAAACCACCCTAAGATTCCATCTCACCCCAGTAAGAATGGCGATTATCAAGAGTACGAGCAACAACAGGTGTTGGCGAGGATGTGGGGAGAAATGTACACTCATACATTGCTGGTGGGGCTGCAAATTAGTGCAGCCACTCTGGAAAGCAGTGTGGAGATTTCTTAGAAAACTTGGAATGGACCTTCCATTTGACCCAGCTATCCCACTCCTTTGCCTCTACCCAAAGGCCTTAAAATCAGCATACTACAGAGATACAGCCACATCAATGTTCATAGCTGCTCAATTCACAATAGCCAGACTGTGGAACCAACCTAGATGCCCTTCAATTGATGAGTGGCATATATATATATATATATATATATATGAAACTGTGGTATATATATATATATATATATATATATATATATATATATATATATATATATATATGAATATTATTCAGCCATCAACCTCCCTGTATTTATGTCATTTACATTTTTTTCTTTTCTAATAAAATGCTTGGGATTACATCAGATTTTGAATTGCTAATATTTGATTTTTAGCCATAAATACGATATATTTTGAAAACAGTTTCAGTGTTGGTGAGAAGAATGTAAATTCAGCTCTTTGAAATTGGAATATTATGTTGATTATCAGTTAGATCCACTTTATTATAGTGTTGA